>NW_013665958.1:622481-665383 GCF_000517525.1 Limulus polyphemus | reverse complement strand
AAAAGTGGTTTTAGGTGTTAAAGTGTAATCATCAGAAAGAACAGCTGGTTCCTGTAGTGTTTTAACTTTCTTTTCATCCAAGTAAGTTTGAGGTCATCACGTGCACAGTGTTTAAATTCTTAAATTAGACATAATTATCTTAGTTTGTCGAGACTGTTGCCAATATGCATAGAATTACACCATCGCTAAAAAAAACCGCTTTTTCATGGGCAAATTCCATATAAGTTTGATTACTTTGTTTGCAATAACCTCGAAACTTTGGGCGATAAGCCTCTGGTATTAACTCGTATTCTTTGAGGATAGTTGCTTTAACCTTATCATAATTCGTACGATCTTCTAGAGAGCGAGCGTCATAAGCTTCTAGTGCTTTACCAGTTAAAACACTTAGTAATAATAATGACCATTTTTGGTGGGCCATTCCATGGTTTTGGCAACCTTCTCAAAATGTTGAAAATATTTATCAACTTCATTTTCATTAAATGGTGGTGCTTTAACATATCAATTAATTTCATAGTTGTCATTTTTCCTTGGTCTATCAGAGTCGAGTCTAATTTCCATTTCTTTTGGCCTAATTTCTTTTTCGGCTTCAATGCGAGCTTTTTCGGTCTCGAGAGTCTATTTTCTCCTTCAGCTTCGATATAAGCTTGTTCTTTCTCGGCTTCTATACGAGCTTGCTCTTTCTCCTTCTCGGCGTCGATACGAGCTTGTTCAAGCTCGAGTTGTTTGAATTTTAGCTGGATCACTAACTTATCTTTATCACTCAACCCCGATTGTACACTAGAGTATTCCTCTAATGCTTCCTCAGGCAACAAATCATCATCGACTAGTATTTCGATAATACACTTCTTTAGTTTATTTTTTCTCATTGATCTTTTAAATTCTAAAATGTCAAGCAAATAATTTTTGTTATATCTTTCTAGTTGCTTGAGGAGTTGATTAATGAAAATCTTGATAATCAGATATGATACTTTAAATTTAGTAGTTAAATTGTACTTTGGATTTAGCAGTTGAGTAAAAGCCGATATATTTCCAGTTTATGATATTTGCCAACCAGACTGATGCACACGGTTTTATTTTTTTAACACAAATACGTTTTACTATACACATAGCAATACAATTTACAATAACAGTTATTACAAATAGTTATTACCAACAATGATTTATAACCAAAAGTTTCACAAAGTTACAAGCAATATAAGTCTTCCTTTTAGTCTGGAACGTCCTTGATATCTTATTGAGAGTTCATGATGAGTGAGTTAATTACGAGTTGATGTAGGTACGATTTGCTTAACTGGAAGCTAGCTAGCTTTATCCTTCATTATTCACCAGTCACATACTCCGATTACAGGTCGAGTTTGTTTTATCGCTAAATTTATATAATATCTTCATAAAGGTACAAATGTCTGATATGAATCCAATGAAGTTAAATGATTTGTAATGTTCGAACTTTGTAACTTCTCCTGGTCAAATATCTGAAGTTTTCCTATTGATAAGCGTTATAACAATCACAATTATAGCTTTCGAAGTTTATAGCACACTGACTATAGCAAACTAATAATAGATACTCTCTTTCTGGTGCATCGCGTTGGTTATATTTATAGGTGTGTGGAGGCCTTCTAGAAATTTCAGTTTTACGTAACAGTACTGAGCTACATTTAAGCGTTTACGTACATACATATATTGTTGATTCTTTCTCTCGAGAATCATCTACATCTTTGGATAATAGTCGGGAGTTTCCCAATACATATTTAACATCTATTTTAATATCGATGTTTGTTTGAGTTAAATATATATTTAGAAATGTACATAACTTATACTGTTAAATCTGTATTGCGAAATTCCCACCTATTTACTAAAATTGTAAGAATCAACAATATACACTGGTGTATCGTTTATATTGTTGAAATTCCGAAACACTCACTCCATGGCTATAAATATAACCAACGTGATGCGTCAAAAGACACTATATGTAACTGGTTTGCTATAGTTGGTGTGCTATAAACTTTGGAAGCTATAACTGTGATTGTTATAACGCTTATTAATCGGGAACTTCAGATATTTGATCAGGGACGTTTATAGATTTCAAATATTACAAATCATTTAACTTCAGCGAATTCACATTGAACATTAGTATTTTTTGTGGACAGCGAAGGACGAAGAACAGAGCTAGCTAGCTCCATGTTAAGTGAATTGTATCTACATCTACTCAAAATTAATTCGATCATCGTGAACAGTCGATAAGATATCAAGGGATTTCCAGACCAGATAGAGGACTGAATATTGTTTGTAAGTTTGTAAAACTTCTGTACATAGATCATTATTTGTAATAACCGTCATTGTAAATTATGTTATTGTTTGTATATTAAAATGTATTTTTATTTAAAAACTGTGTGTATCAATCTTGTTGGCAAGTGTCATAAATTGGATACATGTCGACATTTATTTAATTTCTAAATATAAATTATCATTTAATTGTGTTTCAGGATATTCGAAATTATAATACGTTACGTAATAAATTCGAGGCTCGTCTGGATAAATTGTAATACGCAACAATGCACTAACCCAAAGGTTTCTGAAAACTAAGCAGTTATGCATTTTCAACCCTTGAAGGTAACAAAATATTTAATAATTTAGTAAAACAATTTATTTGATCCTCTAACGAAACAGACTTACCGGGTATCTTTGACATTGTTTCTACAGGAATCACATTTATTATTCTCTTAAATTAAATCCTGCCAGCAGAAAAGGAATGAACATATGACAGATGTGTGTAATTTTTACATTAATTATTAACATTACATATTATTTCATATTTGTTTAGTTTAGTCCCGAGGCCATTTACGACTGTTGGGACTCCATGGGTGCTTTCAGCTTGATACTAAGTATATGCATTACCATTTGCTAACTAATTTTAGACGTCGTTTTCTGTTTTTAATTTCACTATTATAAACATAAAAACTCAATATCCTCTGTTAAATTATAGCAAATCTGTAGAAATAGTAAATGATAGATTAAATTCTCATACTATAAGCCGTTCATTTTCGTTCGAATTTTTCTTGCCTTGCTTTAAGAATTTTCATCTTTTTTACTGTAATGTCATATTACTTCATTACTTTTACTACCATTAAAAACACCTTTCTTTTTTTTTAACGAGCGATATCTTTAATTTACAGACTCTCTTCGTACTCAAGGAATAAATAATAGATCTAGAGCTTGCTTTTTGGTGATGTTTCTGTCTTTATTATCAGAGAGCCTCTTCTATTGATTAAATGTAATACGATCATGAACGCTATCAAAGGAATCCATGGTGATTGATAAAATTACCACGTAGACGAATAACAGAGTTTAGGGGCATTAAACCAATATAAGGTTGTTTTTTACTTCTGTAACCAGTTAGCTGTAGTTCAATGTTGTCTCGTACGAGTCTTGAAATGTAAAATAAGTTTATCGACTGTCCTTAACACATATAATGTGTTAGACCAGTACAGAGTTAACTAGATATTTTTGTTTGAAAAATTTGTTGTCAGTTAATTGTAAACACATCTTTTATACTATATATCTCATGTGAAATATAGGTTATACAGCAATTGGATCACAGTCATTCCGAATCAATTAACTACAAAACGAGCTATTAAAAGAAAGATATGACAGTAACACATGAATAATCCATGTTTCACCATCTTCGGAACTAAACAAACTTAAAAGCTCCATGAAAAAATATTTTATTGAAGGTATCTTTGTACATTTCCTTTTCATAGAAAATGCAACAATATTATAACAAATAACGAAATTTTTACTTTATTGTGGTTATTCTGTTTCATGTCATTCTTACTTGTCGTTGATAAAACATAATGCTAATTCAAACTACTACGCAAGAACGATATTTTATACTTGAGTTAGTTGAATCAATGAGTTATCATTATAGCTGAGGCTTCCTCTGCTATATGGTAATATAAAATTACCTCGGTATATATTCCTACTTATATTATGATCTCGATCAAAGTGCTTATGTCTTTTTACTTTTTTTTCTGACTGTAGGTAAATATTTTTGTCCAAACGCTTATCTTAATATATAGTTTATGCAGAAGGTTGAGTAAGTTATATAAAAACGATATTAGATAACAAATCAGCAAGTCATGTGACAATCACAGGTGATATAATGTCGCGATGGAATAGAATGTACCAGAACTACATTTTGGCATTGTGTGGCACTTTATAGGTAATGTGATGCCTTTATAAGCTGATCACTTTTTGGGTGGGTATGTAACAGTCTTTTTCGACGCAAAATATTTATACACTTAGGCCATAAAGGTGTGTTCACACCAGAGATTTAGGATTTCAGAGACGAGGATTTTCCTTGCACTTAATGGCATTAGAAAACAAAGAAATATGGATTAACATGGGTCACCAGGCCCATTCAGAAAAAAACCTGAAAAAGGTTGTACCTCAACCATAGTGGGCAGAGCAGAGTGGGCGTCTTCTAACAAATGAGAATTCATGAACAGAAAGGTCAGTAGAGAAAAAAAAACGTTGGCATGCCCAAGCAAGCAACATTATGCAACATATATATAATCAAGGACCTCCGTCTAAAAAAGCGACACGTATCAAGTGTACACAAATAGCTACACAACTTAACAGCTTAACCACTGCATTTTGTGCGGATAGAGAATTAAATGGGTATTCGTGGTATTACATTCCAAGATATACCCGTCAAGTCACTGGATTTCTGTGCGATAGGACACTAGATGGATTGTGGAATACAAACCGTGAACAGTGATGTGCTTCAGACATGACTGTTTTACGACGGAGCCTTTCCCAATTGAAAAGAACAATACAGCGCTACTTTATTAAGATTCGCATTCGTTAGATAGACTATGACCGTTCGTAGCGAATAGATAAACTGTAATGATGTAGTGAGGATGCAAAATCGTTATAATATAAGTACTCAATCTCTGTAAGTTCTTGCCAATCGAATGTCTTTCGTGTGACTGATTTAACTTCATGTAATTGTAGTTGACTAAATTAAATAGGCTAAACTCTAGCTTTTATATTATTTTTTTATTAATAACATGTGCAGAGAACCCAAAGGAGAAGATTCCACTCACACACACACACATATATATATATGCATACAGATACAATATTTTTACTCAACAGTGCAACCGGAACGTTTAACAAACAAGGCACTCTCACGTTTTTACACATTGTACTACCTATAACACAATACTGATTAGGAAAAATGCTTTCTTATTATCATAATATAACAATAAACATATACACATTAAATACATCTCATACTTACACAAAACATCATAGTAACTCTACGATTAGTTAATACCACTTGAAAGTTCTTAAAGTGAATAATTACCAGGCTCACGATAGAAATATTAGAGAATAGGTCATAGCTATTTGATAACATTAACAGAAAAATTGCTGAACACAAGTCAATAACATTCATTGAGCAGAAAATTTGAAATATATTGTTTTATTTATTTAAACTTATTATTAAACTTATGCCTTTTACTATTGAAAGGGAACATAATACTTTTTCTAATTACAATCGAAGCACAACATAATTGTTTGTGATTTCATATTAAGGTATGTCCTATGACTATAAGCAACTAGAAGTTTCACTAGCGACATTTGCTCTGTTATGGGGAACACCATGCTGGGTATTTAATTATCGTAACTAGAAAATATCAAAAAGATGTCGCTACATGCAATGTCGTATTTCTAACCTCACTGTACGGACTAAAATTGTAATAAACAAATATTAAAAATGCCTTCGTTCAAAATAATAATGGTAATTATTTTCCATTTTAACACTGGGTGTACATTCCAACTAGTATGCCAATGGGAATCCGAACACATTGGGGACGAAGGGTTGGCGATAGGAAAACGTGAAAACGCTGCTGAAAATATTAAGTAGTGTGAAAATGCACTTTGTTCCGGCCTCAATTGGTGCAAGTACAACTGTTGCGAAATATTTCCGACCACAAACGAATGTAAGTGTTGCAAATGGTTTGAATCATATAAAGCAATTACACTGGAAGTTTTGAAACTTTCATCAGCGCATGTGCATGTACGCAATCTATTACAACACTGATCAATATCAGTGCAGGTACAAACTTGGCTAGGATACGTTATAAATGAGCTCTCCCCTTTAAAAGCATGGCGCAACTGTAGAAGTTTTATCATTAGGATTCTTAAATTAATTTACAGAATCAATGATTACGCAGATAATGAAGGAAATATATAATATCTAATTGTATATTTTACAAATTCTTCTATGAATCCCTTTTATATGCATATCGAATAATTGTGTTATTAAATGAAACTTGAAAAACATAAATGACAAATAATACATGAAAACATAAATCACCGAATATAACAAATTTACAAAATGTATTTATTGTTTACAGTACACGTACGGCTAAAATTTCAATACACAAATATCAACAAGTTCAGTATTTTATGAAGGTATCATTACAAGCCCGTTAATGGCTTCATATAACCGACAAATACAATCCAACTATCTTTTCTAGAACTAGAAATTGCTATTTTAAAATCAATAAGTCACCCTTATTCTTTATAAAAACTGAGACTATACTTTTTGTTCGTTAATACATAAATTCAATGATGCATTGATACTGCTTAGAACTTTTATTGAACATTTAATTTAAAGTACTATAGACAGAACATCCACTTGATTCGAATCATATGCTATAAATAAGATCCTTTTAAAAATCAATTACATTTAGCAAGCGAAAATAAAGCTTAAAAACAAAAATCACAGAACGCTACCAAGCAGAACTTTACAGAATTATTAAGGGATTCAAGGAAATGCCTTACATGAATTAACAACAATAATGTTATTCAAGTCTCACAATTTAAGCCTGGAACCATTCTAGTTAATTAAATTATCTATAGTAGTTCTCTGTTTAACAACTTTGTTCATTGAATGAGACTTGTTAAAATATTCGAGTCAAATATTGCTTTCAAACAAAAATGGCAAAAGCCAGAATGACCTATTGATTTTTGTTTAAACATTACGGATATTTCTAAGTTTAAGTTGATTTAGGTAAGTGTAAGATTAAACAAACTTCGATATTAACCCAAAAGCTAGCCTAATGTGTTATTCGTTCTAATGAGCTTAATGTTGTAATGCACCCATTACGCATTTATAGTTAATATTCTACATAATATATGTCAATGTGTAAATATCTGTGTTTGCACGTTCTAAAAAACTAACTTTTTAAAAAAAATCTCAATAAACAGATGGAGAGAATACTGAATTATGCTCTTACTAACTTTTAATGCATTTTACTTTGTCTTCTACAAGGATAGTATACTTCTAAACCAGTTTAGTACAAGAAGGTAATGAAACAAGCTGTGCAATGAGTACATTTTCCATTATATTTGCCCTCATTAAAAACTGGACAAATGAACTATTACTTGTAGCAAAGTATTTTTAACTATAAATACTGCGTAGCAATATTGTAACATATCATGCTACTGTGAGAAGGAAGATAAAATTTTAAAAACACGATACACATTATATGATAATTACGAGGCCTTAGTCTTGCTTCTTGAGTTTCTAGTAAAATACAATTGTCACACCATCTAATTTTTAGATGCCTCATTAGCCCACATCTCATATAATTTTCTTTTCACTAAAACCATAAAATATAGTTTTGTGTCAGATGCTCCAAAACTGCACTGATGAAAATAAACCTTAAAAAAATTGATTTTTTTAAGCCAAGAAACGTTTTCAAATAGTACCACCTCCACAACTTGCATTTTTCAGACAGTTAAAGATGCTGCAACTGCTCCATCCTGTAAGATTCTGTTCTGCTCACAGTAGTCGTCAGGATACTAGGATTAAATCGAACAGATCCAGCAACGCTACCATATGGACCTCGAAATCCTTGGTCTCTCTGGTTACAAGACAGCATTCTTGCAAAGGCTCGCCGGAACTTGACAGACATGGCGTTGTACAGAATGGGATTAATAGCACTGTTGATGAAAATCATGGTCTTACAGAACATCAAAAACCACGGCTCCATATAACGCTGCTTGGCAAAAGAGTTGTAGACCACCAGGACTCTGTACGGCAACCACAGAGTAGCAAAGACAGCAACAATTACAGCAAGCATTTTAACAACCTGTTAGAGAACAAGACGTTTAGTACTAAGATTACAATTATACAGTTAAATAACAAACGTGTATTTCGCTGAGTATTTAAAGTTATTTAAAATTCAAATATTTTGAACAACAAAAATACGTTTAGTATGTAGATTTAGTCTTATGCATAAAATGTGTCAATCTTACTATGTGTAGTAATTTTCTTGTAAATTGTGCAAAGCTTTAAATTAATTTTGAAAGTAAGTATTTTAACATGTTAACAGTTTCCATAAAATTTTAAAAGAACACTACATTAGTTTTATTTTAGTGCCTAGTAATTTATCGGTGTTAATTATCACCTATGTATAAATTCTCGTTATGCGATTTTTCTGAAGCCAAAGCGACTCGTACTGTATCTCATAAGATGCCCGAGATGCTAAGATATATGTCTATTTTATTTAAATAATGTTATAATTCACTGTCCTTATCGTTTACAAATATGTACAGTTGTTTATTTACTTATTGATCATCCCAATAGAAACTTTCTGATTTTTAAAAACATTTATAGGGCTTACTTTGCTTCTGTGTTATAATTAAGGTAAAGCAGTCTATAGTTATTCTATTTCCTTTGTTTAGCTTTTACGTTTGTATTGGTCATTTAATATATATACTCAAGTTATTTTTCTCGTATCATATTCTCTTACGGTTTATTTGTAGTTAAGCGAAAGTTTGTATCGAAACTCGGTTTCTAGCGTTGTAAGTCCGCAGACATACCGCTGTGCTACTGGGGGGGGCTTCTCTTACAGATAAGATTAGAAAGCCATAAATTATATTTTCCATGTAATAACTCTGGTAAATAATCAAAACATCTTCACATTATAACATCACTGCTTGTTCTAAGTTAGTCAGTAATGAATAAATTAAGCAACTGGTTTTATTGAATTGAATTTTATACAATATATTTTCTTAAAAAAAGCGTCGAGAATGACACATTATTACTGTAAAAACTATGATAATATACAATATATTATTGTAATTTATACAATATTAAGAAAAGTATTATTTTCTTCACAAAAAATCACGAAATTCTGGTTCTCTTTAAAACGAAATAGAGCTTCCGGGAAGCGTATATAAAAAAGTTTATATAGGGGAGGAGTTCGATGTGTTTATTACTATAATGTATAAACTTTTTTAGAGTAAATATTTTTGATACTTAAAAGAATTGTGTTCTTTTTTATCAAAAGCTACAATAAAACAGTTAATAAAATACCACTGTATTTCTTAAAGCAAAAACAAAAAATGTTGAGGTGTGAAAAATCAGTCATATCCCGTTCAACGGGGTAAATTGTTTGGTATGATTCTCTTTTGTGCTATCCTTGGAAAAGTAGAATAAACTGAGTATCACTGTACTGTGATATGTAGGTTAATACATTGATGGGGAATTTATTAGTACCGGTACCATTTACATTTTGAAAATGTATCTATGAATTTACGTTCATGTCACATCAAAGGTTATAATACAGTACACCTTACATGCAATAGTAGGTACTATTCCTACAAGTTTTAGATAACGTGTTTGATGTTTCTGATTGTAATCATATTACCAATCAAATGAAATCCCTCCCACGCCAAGAGGAACATAGAATACGGTGCATAATTCAGTCTTAATTAACACAAGAGGATGAGAAATAATACATTCTCCCTAGAGGGAATACCATTCCTTAGTAGGTTAATCACATTAAATTAACTGTTTACGTTTGGTCCCAACATGTGGTTCATATTTAACATACTAATTATTTTCGTTCGAATGTTTGGAGTGCAAGTTTAATGTTAATATTTGAATCATAACATTATGACACGTAACAAAACAAATACACTGGGGATTAATCTTGCAAATGTATCACAATGTATATATAGCTTACCTATCAACTTTGATAACATTTCTGCAGAACTTGTAGTAATTGAAATATAATGGAATTCTTAATGATTAATATTCATTTTTTTCTTCTGCACATGTCTTACAATCTAATTATCTCTAATAAACATTTTCTCAGTAGTTGATTAAATATTATAAAAGAAATATACATAAAATACATTCAGGTAAGTATAAACGTTTTCTTTAATATGTATATTTTTCGATAGCAAGTAACCTTAATAAGAAACAAACTGCTGAAATACGATTTTAGTTTTTAAGTTTAAGAGTAGTTTATTGTACAGAGTGAAATTCCATATAATAACAAATATTTGTGGGACAATAAAAAGCTTACTAGTTATATCAATGTAAACAAATAACGCTGTTTTTAGTACTTACTTGGGCAATCTAGATAATGTCGAACTTTCTAATCCTGAAGTGAAAAGGCACTCATCATTTGGGATAACATTTTTGTAAATTCATTTCATACAGGTTAAGTTTAAATTAATATAATATATATTTATTTAAGATCAAATGACTTATTTATGTGGCTGAGTAAAGGAATATATATGCATATACATTGAACCTGGTTATAAAAGAATATATTGTGAAGCAAGATTTTCAACTGCGAATAACTGTCAGATGATATAAATCGATTCTACATTACATTGAATCAAAAAACTCATAATAAAAAAAAGAAAAAGGCTGATTTCTTTTGACCGCAAATTTGATTGGTTGCCTAATTTCGACATTTGAAGCATTAAGTTTAAGGAAATGTATAAGTTTTTAAAGCAAATATATGAATAGGTAGATATAAATAAGAAATCAAAATATAATATAAGAATTTTCTACTCTTAAGAAATATCCTTAAACATCACGTCAGAGTGCGGATTAAAGGAATAATGGATTCACTAAGAAACATAAGAATAAAAATTAAAAATTCTGCTCTAACGTGATTTTCCATTCTACACCTTTAGAAAGAGTTCACGGTTCGTCAGGTTTAGGTACTGCATATAAATATCATTTCAGATAGATCTGGTTGTTACGGGTTTAAGCCGCCTGATAAATTCTGGTATAAATGAAAAGTTCTGTAGATAGCGAGTTACCTGTGGTACAAAAAAATATATAATTAAAAATATTAAACGTATACACGCTAGTTTGTAACCCTTAATGGAATGACTAAAGGATTTGAAAAATTAAAACATCTATAGTCTAATGTTACGTATTATCATAAGTGTTAGGCCTAAAAACGTTGATGTTTTGAAAGCATAAACATCTTACGCCATTCTAAAGAGGCATTACGATCGTCCACTTTGTGTATCAATACTTTATTCAGTCGTGTGATTTTGCATCATATAAATGGTGTTGATGAAATCTTACTTGTTGCATCTTTTATGGCAAATTCAAGGTTCTATATCTCAGGGAAAAAGGAAGATCATTATATTAAAAATATATTGTTGTTTACACAAAGGCTTAGCGCTGTTTATTATTCTTACTGTATAAAACATTTCAATAGAGAAAACATTGTAAAAATCTATATTCATTTTATCTACTCTCATTTTAATCATTAAATATGCGTGAAAATATCTAACTTAATATACACCACTGTTAAATTTAAGAGCATGAAACGTATCATGCATTAACTGGCCACTTTATTATGATTCTTACATAATGTTGGGTTGGGTTAACTTTTGCCATAATAAAATCCTGTAGTTGGAGTTGTATAATCTCCATAAGATGCTATAAAGTTTATATATTGCTAGATTTTAGCCTATTTGTCGAGTAGTATGGTCTGTCATTGTTTAGTAAAAAATGTGACATTCAAGCTCATCACAAATATGCCTAAGAGTGATAAGATTCGGTGATTATGCTTCCAACAGAAGCTGAACGAACCCCCCCCCCCTTTATACGAGCTTCATAAATTATGCAATATAGTCCTGGTTGAGTTCTTGTCCATCAAAGTGAACATTTAGTGTTGTGAAGTGAACGTTGTCGTAATTAACGATCACATACACTCTGCTTGTTATTTGTCCTTCTATAGGAATAAAATAACTCAAATTATCTAACAAAAAGTTCTTCACATCACTCACACCTCCTTCAACAGAAGACCTAAGCAGAGTCAAGTGTCTCAATGACTTTAATCATATATTTACTCCACCGTCATTAGACCACATCAAATCCTTCCAATCGTTCATTTTTATGTTTGCATCTTAGATAAGCGGTTTTGGTGAAGATTGTCGAATACTCACCACTTTTGGAAACGATCGGTCTGTTAACTGGACCCTGTCCGAAGTCACTTACGTTTTACAAAAATGCATCAGTCGTCTTTCCCTCTATATTTCATCTATGAAGGATGCCCACAGTTTCTCCTATTAGCATATAATTCCCATTTCAATTATCACTGTTAATACATTTTGATGATAAATGCCTTTGAGGACACCATCAAAGAAGCGACCTTCGATAAAACAAAATTGCCAATAGAAGAGCACTTACTGTAATGCCTTGTTCTTTACTAATTGTCTTGCAGAGAAATTATGATATAAAATATTTCTGCATATTATGGCTTAATCAGTCACTTAATACACCATGTGATCAGCTCATTTTATATATTCAAGCGAATGGGGTATTCTAATGAAGCAATCACTATAATTACATATATGTTCGTCAAAAAGAGACAGAGAAAATAATTAAATAAATAACCTTGCAAATGTTCCTTGTTTATGTAATTTAGTAGGCGTTGAAAAATAAAAAGTGTGCAAAAACACCTTAGACGCTACATGTTTTTAAATAGTAAACTTAATGATTCATATCCACATTTACTCAGCTAAAACTGTGATACATGCTTTACTGTAATCCAATAAAACCCGTAATATACATTAATATACAATACCGACTTTGCTTTAACCCGTTAAAGACCGTGACGCATTATATACTATATAGTGCTAAAACTCTTGTACTAGGAAAAAATACATATACATTTTACGTTATTCTAGTAAAATTCGTGCCCCTTTTGATGGATCAGCGGTGACCTTGAAAGTGTGTATCGCTCCAATTTCAGGGTTCGATCCCTATGGTGGGCAGAGAGTAAATGGCCCATCATGCAGCTTTGCCCTTAAAAACGAGAAAATAAAACTACAATTTATGTTTGTTGATGTTTGATTTGAATTTCGCGCCTTGCTACTCGAAGACTACGTGCGCTAGCCGTCCCTAATTTAGTAGTGATAAACTATAGGGAAGGCAGATAGCCAACACCACCCACCACTAACTCTTGAGCTACTCTCTTACCAACGTATAGCAGGATTTACCGACACATTATAACGCCCCCATGGCTGAAAGATCGAGCATATTCGGTAACAGGGACTCGAACCCGCGATCCACAAATTGGGAGTCGAACTTCCTAGCCACCAGGCTATACCAGGCCTGTTTATTACATGCCTTTAAAATTTGATAACGAGGAATCCACTTTTTGGAAAATAAAAGTTTTGAGACGGCTTGACTGGGTAATGAAAAAACGTTATTATAAATGTACGACGTTTCGACAAGATTTTGTCATTCACAGATTGCACCTTGTACCTGAGGATAACAAAATCCTGTCGAAGCGTTGTACATTTCTAATAAAGTTTTTTCATTACCCAGTCAAGCCGTTTCAAAACGTTTTACATGCCTTTGTTCAAACTCTTTATATATTTCTTATCTTACACCATTACGACTCGTATTACATTTCTCACTTTGCTTGGCTGAAACTTGTAATACATTTATTTAGCTATGCATATAAGTATATACGTATAAGAAAAGAGAATATAAATGTTATGTTAGCCTAACATCTAGAGGGTAAAAACAAAAAAGCTTAATAAAGGAAGATAAAAATATCGCATTATGAAAATTCGGAAGGAAAATTAAATTTTCTTTTTTTCTAACTGTGATATTTATTGTCCTAGAGATCTTAGCGTTCATTATTCTCTTCATATAAATATGTGGCCGTTATGGAGAAAGGAATTTCATCTTCAAGATAAAGCTTTTTTTTGGTATAGCGGCAAGTGGTCTGCTTAAATAATCCATTTTATTAATATTTTTCTTCCCTTTCCTTGAGACCAAATTGTTCAAGTGGTTATAGCGCCGGATCGTGAGTCCGACGGATCCCTTGTTCACACCCCGTCGCTGCAAAATATCACTCTGTAGTTTGTGACTATGGGTATGTTATAAGGATGGTGATCAAATTCCATTATTTGGTATGACAACAGTAGCCGAAGAATTGCCGGTGATGGTATTGGCTAGCTGCAGAGACGTTTAGCACAGATAACCCTCTTGTAGCAATGCCCGAAGTTGAACAAACACAAGACAAACATATCCTTTCGTCTCTTTCTCGTTTCGCTTCGTGATTAGAACACTTGATTCGTTATCTTTGGGTTGTGGAATCCAAACCCGTCGCCCAACGTGCTTGTCCTTTCAGCTGTGGGAGGGTGGTATATTGAGACGGTGTTTTCCAATATTCATTGGTAAAGAGTAGCTCAAAGATGGCGGTGGGAAGTATTAAAAAGCTACCTTCTCTCTAGTTTATCACTTTAAAATTAGGGACGGATAGTACAGATAAACCTGAGTAGCTCTGCTTAAAATTCAGCGAGTAAGAGTAAACACTTACTTGTTTCAGTGAGAACAATTATTTTTCCATAACAGGTTACAGATAATCAATGATTGGCGAAGACACGAAACTTTGAGGGTTTGAGCACTCGTATTTTATTCTGTTCATTTTACATTGATGCTTGGTATTAGAGTTCAGTGAATGTGCAGAGCTATGTGAATTCTTCTTACTTAGATACCTTAGTAACTAATATACATTTTACAATGAACTCGTCGTAGTTTTTTTGTTTATTTTTCTTCTAAATTTGTCGAACCTTTATGTGTGTGTGTTTTTATGGTTTTGGATTAGTTGTCTAATATATATATATATACATATATGTATGTGTGTTTGTACTGTCCTAACTTTGCGACGTCAAATTTCATGATATATTTCTTAGTTTGGTTCGATAAAATAGAATAGACAAAAGAGCAAATCATTAGCAATACTTTATTTTCTGCTGATTTCTTCCACTTTATAAGGACATTAAACTTCTAGAACCCTTGAAATGTGCAAGTCAACCAATGAGAACGAGTCCTTTTTCCCCTCAAGTAATTGTGTAGAATAATGCGGTACAATGTTGAATGTCTTAAAACTTCATCAAGCAGTAATGACGTTGTCCCAATAATTGTAGCATACGAGTTCTGGGATTTCAGACAAAGTTGTGTAAAATATGTCGCAAGTAGATTTGTTTAATATATAATGGAACATTTTTAAAACTTACATTCATTTGAAGCGCTTTGAATATAGGATTACATAACAGTAAACCTTTCAGGATCCTTTCTGAATTATACTACGTGCACGAAGAAAGTTTGCGCATCGCCTATCCAAAATATTAAAAAACTTTGTTATTGTAGCGTGTTAGGCTACTGCCTTCTTCAGTCACATCCTGAATCCGTCATGGCATAGTCTCCATTAATTTCTGATGTAAAATATGTTCCACCTTGACCAATTTCGCAAGCAAAAATTGTCGACAAATCTTCTAGGAATGAAAGTAAACGTGTACATACTCTGAAAGCACACCTCAATAAATCCTACAGATTTTCACTTTAGTCGAAATTTGGGAATTGTTCTGGCTTGCGAAGATAATAATAATAATACCCCTCCTCACGTTCTTTAAACCAATCACAATCAATGCAGTATGGTGGATGATGACATTTTTGTTTTGGAAATACACGTCAACTTGAAGATACTAATAGAGCATTGGATTCTCGAAGGTGCTCGGATATTCGTGAGATGTAATTCGACAATTCAGATAGACCACAGGACTTTGTCCATTTCATGATAATGCACCCCGCATCATTACTCCACCTACAGCAGCTAGCCCAGTGGAAATAACACATGATAGTTCCAAAGCTTTTTGGGTCTGTCTTCAAATTTTTACTCCTCATTTGTCTAGGATAACGTGTATAGAAACTGTTCTGACAACATGGCACATTTTCATTGATAAACAGTCCAAAAGCAATGATCCTTCTACCACCATAGACGCACCTTTCTGTTGGCAGCTGAAACTAATGTTTTGTAAAATAGAAAACGGTTACCAAAATAATTTCTCGCAGCTCCCTGCTCATAGTTCTTGTTGAAATACATAGTACAAAATAGCGGTTGATGAAATTTATCACCTTCTATACCATTTAATGCTTATTGATTTTGACAGTTCTTCAACTTCCGTCTTTTTCTTTCACGGAGTGGATTCACCCGTTCACATATCCCTCTTCTTACAGACTTGGTTGAAAGGTTTACTGCATCATATAGATTTGTGAGATTATCGCTTTGATGTCGCAATTAGTTCAATTGCTTTTGTTTGGTCTAACATCTGTGGTACAACCTAAGACACTGGAATTTTTTCAAGTTTCTCAAAGCTACACTAAGGGCTATCTGCCCGTAACCAATCCTAATTTTGATCTGATAGATTTCAGAGAAGGAACTAGGTCGACAGCAGACACCGCCAACTCTTGGACTATTCTTGTCTGACTGATTGAATAGTGAGGTTTGACCGTCAATCACCCTTATAGTGCACCGACGGCACCAAAGTGCGGAGCACGTTTTATTAATGGGCTGCGGATCATGAAATCTCGGTCCCATAGTCAGTCCGAGCTATGCTAACAGCTAGAGTACGCTCGGCTTGTCCATTATAGATGTCACATTAGATTTGTTTGTTTGTTTGAAGTTAAGCACAAAGCCATACAATGGGCTATCTGTGTTCTGCCCTCCACGGGTATCGAAACCCGGTTTCTAGCGTTGTAAATCCGCTGACATACCGCTGTGCCACTGGGGGCCTCACATTAGGAGCGATAAGAGACAAATATATCCTTATATGGACAATGGAGTAACCTAGCTACGTACAAAACGTTTTCACAGTTACACAGTTTTCAAAATATAATATAAATAACTAAGTATTCACTCTTTTTGCCATTTAAAAGCTTAGTTATCTAAATGAAAATGAAATGTAAATGAACGATGTAAATATAGAGTTTGTATTACACCTTTTATATTATTACATCTTTCGTTAAAGATTAAATAACCATAAAAGTTTTTCTGAAATTTTATTTAGTTACATTGCATTTGTACTGCATAGAAAGAAAAATATTTTTGTAATATCCGTTTCCATCTACAAGCGCTCACAAATATACATTGTTGTTTTTGCATATATAAACCATTTTATTATAAAACATTTATACCCTACGATCGTATTGTTTTCAAATTCTAGCCTATTATGGTTTTAGAAGAAAAAAAACATTTTTCTAATGATTTCTGATTTGTTGGCCTATGTTCTTGTCACAATAAAAAACTAACGTCGTTTATATCATTTTGTTAATTACTGTTTAACGTTTCTTTATTTGTGTTTCAACAATATTTTGTAGAACAAACACTAATGCTGCGAAAGGCTAAGTATTGTTTGTTTGTTGTAGTGCAAAGTCACATTGGGCTATCTGCTGCGTCCACCACGGAGAATTGAACCCTGGATTTTGGCGTTTTAAGTCTATCAACTTACCACTTTCCTTCCGGGGAACAAAGACTAAATAAGCCCTCTTAAACAGCTTTAATTAATAATCTGATTAGCTATCGTTGTTCTTCACTCTGGAGTCGACAATAGCTGATTTCCTTCTTATGTGTAATTGTCAGAAAACATAGATATCGACTTCAACCTATAAATCGGAACGAAATTATAACTTACCGTCTATGCCAGAACATAATTCATTTTAGAGTTGAAAATACTGAATTCTGATATAAGCAATTAGAATTTTCAACGTTGACGGCACCTTATGCGCACATGGGCTGAATGCCCAGACCAGCTGAAATTGCAGAGTGTATTCTGTAACCTCGAATCCCAGATCCTTCGATTCGCATTCCGACACCTAACCAAAGGCTACTTCCATACATATACATAGCTTTATTTTTGGAACTAATCATTCTGAAAAGTCATCACTGTCAGCAACCAACAAATATTGATAACTGCTTGACTCATTACAAGTGTAACTAGATACGTATACGAATATGGAGCATGATTTAAGTTGATAATTAGTTATTTTATATAATTAATACTTGACACCGTCGGTATTTGGTGAAACTCCGTAATTATAGAATTGAGAGAAAATGTCTATACATGATGATGTCTTTACTGGCGAGACCACGGTCGTAATAAATGAAATACTTGTGAAATATACAACTGTCTTTGTTTTCTTCAGTTTTGTAATTAGTTATTTTTACGACAAATTACATCACAATTAAAATTAGACACATTTTAAGATGAGTTTACGAAAAATTATCTTACTGAATATTCTGTGGCTTTAAGGATTATCTCGTAAGTTCAATAGATTACATACATGCTGGAGTTGAGATAGAAAACAATTATTGTAGTTTCGAAAGAAATATATAAAGTGTACAAAATATCATTCGTATAATACACACACGTATATATGTAAAACTATACTACTGTAAAATTAACACGCTATTGCATATTTGAAAAACAACTATAAGTAAAATCTCTATGTTCACTAATTTTGTTTGGTGAAATAAAAACAAGTGAACTCTTTTAATCTACTGGCGTTTCTGTAATAAGAGCGTTTGTTTGATTGTAGTTAAGCACAAAGCAACACAATGGGCTATCTGTGATATGCCCACCTCGAATATCACACCCTGTTTTTAGTGTTATAAATCAGCAGAATTGCCGCTATGCCATTGGAGGTCAATAAAAACAACTGGTGATTAAATAAACAATTTTAAGAATTGAAAACAATCTTCCTATATCAATATATGGAAAGGATAAAATATTAGGGATTAAAACCTATTTGAACCAATTCGATAAACACGAAGATTTACTCGTCTGTCCTATAATATGTACAAAATAATTATTTCTTCCTATTTTTTTAATTCTAAATAGAGGTAAATCTCGAAAGACGTAAAGGTTTCAACACTTAATTATTTTATTTTCACCTCTGAGATTGATTGATTATGCCCAGATAAGATTCTATTTTTTCTCATTTAGGTAAAGCCGAAATGTAAGATGTTCGATATCTTTCAAAAAATCAGTTTTAATCTTTCGTAAAACCAATGTTTTTTTATTTCTTATGACGTTATTTTAAACTTATTTATTTAGTACTAAGGAATATATACTTGTTCAAGTTCTATTCATTACAAATGAATCTTTGGCAACTAATTTAAAAGAAAGTACAAGTAGAAATACTGTGTACTTTTTTATTTAAATTTCAAAGAAAATAACTTTATGACTAATAATTACTTAACAAACATAATATTTGAAACATTAAAACCATATTAACATAGAATGTTTACACTGTGTCTTATTGATTTATTTCTTTTTATCTATAACTAAAACGTAACCCAGTCTGTAAAAATTTATCGTTAAGAAGAAAGTGTTTTTTCAAATTGTTGTTAACATTGCAAAAATAATTACAGTAATGATAGCACTGATGCAATCGTTTCGATTGATGAGCTACCTTTAAATAAGACGTGAGCTATTTTATCCACCCTAATGTTTCGAATTCCACCAGATACGTTTTGACTAAACCAAGTTAGCTTTAAAGGGAATAAAAGTACTACTAGATCTATTATACCACTGCGATCAGTAAAACGTAATACTCAACATGAAACTGATGAAACATAAACTGATTATAGGAAGGGACGTGTACACAGGAAATTAAAACTACGAAAGAAAGCCCAAAACGTAGAAGATGAAATAGTCTTAGAACATAAGCGAGGGACATCTAAAGAACGAAACTGGTTTGAATGAAGTAATAATCTGTAATGCCCTTATAGTTCAACACCGTACATGGATAATTTAACTAAAAGCGAAAACATCTCTTACCCTTACTGGAGATGAGGAATCTAATCAGAAATATAAGACCATCTGAAACAATTCTGCAAGTAATACATAAAAAACTCATCAGATCTGATACACTGTAAATTATAGGTTATCTCCAATACTAAATAACCTCATTTACAAATAATACTGGTTATTTTATGTTGATCATAAAATCTCTCCATATTTACCTTATTAAAAGTATTTTCAATTCTATTTCACGGGTGTCAATAACACGTACAATTTTTTTTTCTGATGAAAACCAGAACTGTGTTTTTAAATATTTCAGTTTAATACTTAACAAAGGGTAACCCGGTAGGTCCGGTGTAATTCTGGGGTGTGGGGCTTATAACGCCAAAAAATATGGTTCGATACCCGCTATGGGCCCAGCACACATAGTCCATTGTGTAGTTTTGTGTTTGATATCAAACAAAGATAAAATTTAACGAAGGAATATTGGAAATGAAGAAGCAAGTTAAACTAGTCAAATTTAACTATTATTTTGTTATTCAAAAAGGAAGAGAGGACACAAATAATACTGTCAAGAATTTTGACAATTCCACTGGAACTTTCCTAAAATTATAATTTTTTTTTTGTCGTATTATCCGTGAATTTTAGTAACATTGTAAGCATTGACTTGTTTGTAATAGAGTTTAAACTAATCTATGTTCAACAAAAGGCAATTCATTTCAGAAGAGACTTTATAGTTTTCTGTAACTTTTATGATGGTGTATTTTCAAGTGTTTAGTTCATGTTGAATATTTTCCCTCGTAAACAGGGATAATTCCGCACATTATATATCAGCATTCTGTGCGCTTTTGTTTTGTTTTGTTTGTAATTAAGCACAAAGCTACACAATGGGCTATCTGTGTTCTGCCCACCACGGGTATCGAAACCCGGATTCTAGCGTTGCAAGTCCTCAGACGTACTGCTGTTCCACTGGGGGGACATTCTGTGCGCGTCGTAACGATTGCCAGGTACAGCTTTTGTTTGTTTCTTTGTTTTATAACAAAGCCTAATTAGGTTATCTGCTTTGTCCATCCATATTTTAACGTTGTAAGTCCGTAGAATTATGTGCTGCATATTTAAACATTACACAAATAGCTCGTTTTGTATTAGCGACCCACACGAAGAAAATAACTAAACTCTGGATTAAATGAGTTTTCTAGCTATTTTAGAGCGCAGTTTAATATTCTAATAAAGAATTTCAGAATTGACAAAATATACTTATTAACAATTTACTGACAGCAGTAACGTTTTTCGTCAATATCGTCCTGTTAAATATTATTTTCTACTCTGATAAGAGGTTTAATGTGAATAAACAATTATACAATTTAACATTTCTTAATCAAGTTTAAAAGGATAACTTTTTCATTTCTTCTAGAAATTTGATAAAGTCAGTGGTTTCAATAAAACACGTTATTTAAGAGAAATGGCTGTTTTTCTTATTCTTCAGTGACAAGTACTGTTAACTCTGACAGAAACATTTTTCTTCATTAAATTTAACTTTCACAAACAATGAACTCTGAGCCAAGGAACTTTCACGGAGCGAACTGTAGTTAACTAAATAGTATTATATATTTCACCAAAGTTTTCGAAACCATCTCATAAACAAACTCAAAAAATATTTTTAAGATCTTAGGGCTGCAGACTATAATTATATTACATAAATATCAATTTATTTTAGAAGTTCTTGCGACACAATTTCTTGTGGGTTCGAATCCCAGTTACACCAAACATGCTCGCCCTTTCAGCCGTGGGGGCGTTATAACGTGACGGACAATCCCACTATTCGTTGGTAAAAGAGTAGCCTAAGAGTTGGCGGTGGGTGGTGATGACTAGCTGCCTTCTCTCTAGTCTTACACTGCAAAATTAGGGACGGCTAGCGCAGATAGCGCTCGTGTAGCTTTGCGCGAAATTCAAAAACAAACAAACAAACACTTTAAAATTAGCGCAGATAGCCCTCAAACAGCTTTGCATGAAATTTAACATATTTTTAAAATAGAAATTTTAGTAAGGCATTTCCAGAACAAAGTCTTCCGCTGTACAATAACAACTTACAGAAACATTTTGGTAACTAATCATACCTGGATTGTCTTATTATATAGTATTTTTTTTAAACATCTAAGCTATCTATTATTTAAGTAATATTTTTAAGGTGTTTTATCAATGACATGTGTATTCCTTTAATATTTGTTTTTAATTAAATATTTATCTAGATGATTTAAAACACATTATGTTTTTATTTATTAACATGAACTTCATTGTGGATTTCTTATGTTATTGGCTTTGAATATTCTTGCTATTGTAGTTGTAGTAGATAAAATCAGCCTTATTTTGCTGTCTTAACTAGAGGCAGAGGATTGATATCGACATCGCACTAATTAATCTGCTAGTAGTTAATGATAGTGATTCTATTTTGATGTCTTCCCTACGAGTTTGTTTGTTTGTTTGTTTTGAATTTCGCGAAAAGCTAAACGAGGGTTATCTGCGTTAGCCGTCCCAAATTTAGGTGTGTAAGACTAGAGCGAAGGCAACTAGTCATCATCACCCATAGCCAACTCTTGGGCTACTGTTTTACCAACGAATAGTGGGACTGACCGTCACATTATAACGCCCCACAGCTGAAAGGGAGAGCATATTTAGTGGGACAGGGATTCGAACCTGCGACCCGCAGATTGCGAGTCGAGCGCCCTAACTACCTGGCCATGCCCGGCCTTCCCTACAAATAGCGGATCGATATCGCAATAATTAGCTTGCTAGTAGTTCGTGAAAGTGATTCTGCTTCATGTTTTTGATATCGATTCCCTGCTTCTAGGGAAGACATAAAAAAGAATCAGTATCATGAACTAGTAGCAGGTTAATTACTATGATATCGATTCCCTGCTTCTAGGGTAGTAATTAACCTGCTACTAGTTCATGATACTGATTCTTTTTTATTTCTTCCCTAGAAGCAGGGAATCGATATCACAGTAATTAACCTGCTACTAGTTCATGATAATGATTCTCTTTTTTATGTCTTCCCTAGAAGCAGGGAATCGATATCACAGTAATTAACCTGCTACTAGTTCATGATAATGATTCTCTTTTTTATGTCTTCCCTAGAAGCAGGGAATCGATATCACAGTAATTAACCTGCTACTAGTTCATGATAAAGATTATTTTTTGATGTCTTCCCTAGAATCAAGGGATCATCACCACTATAGTAATTAACTTGCTAGTAGTTCATGATAGTGGTAAGAAGGTAGATAATTATCACGCTAAGCCTAGGATGGTGTTCACTATTTACAGGATTAAGCAACACTTATATGTATATATTTTGTCGTTGTTTTTTAAAGAAAAAGGTAATTAGTAACTGAATTTCTAGATTTCCATTGTTACCTATAGTATTTTATTTTCCTAAAATTATTTATTTGAGAAAATATTAGTGTTTTGAAATTGTTGTCAATTGGAAGTTGATTCTGTTGAAAAATATGTAAGCAAATTGTTATCTGTTGAAAGAAAAACGTGTTTTGAGTTATGTCAGATAATAGTGAAACATTGATTTGTTTGTTTGTTATGGATTTCGCGCAAAGCTACACGAGGGCTATCTACACTATTATCTTATTACACTATGTAATAAAAATATATCAATGTTATAAAAATGGTGATTAATCGCTGTACAACGTAAAAGAAAAACAAAGTTTTGCTTAAGTTAGAATTTTTGGAAGACAAATCTGAAGCATAGATTATATCGTATTTTGCAATTCCAAGCTATTTAACACTTTTTATTCTCTAGTTAGCTTGACTTTGCTACCAAAATTGTTATAAATAGCTTTTTAAGTTCATTATATTCTAACAGCAATATCAATAAGAGTAACAATTTGTGAAATAAAAACTCCCTTTATATTTGATAAAAACATTAAGCCAAATAAAATGATGTGTTGAATGAAGTGTTTTCACAATGTTTCCTTTATGATTTCAATAGTGTCGTTTTTTTTTCTGTTTGGCAATGTCTTTTTGCAAATGATTACTAAAAATGGAATCTGAGAGGATTGTTACCAGATAAGAAAAATACAACCGTCTTATTATCTAGATTGTACTACTTTTAAGGATTTTCGGGAAAGCAATAGCTACCTTCAACAGACAAGGAAACTGATTAACGAAATTGATTACGAGGCAAATGAGTGCAGAGTATTTTGTCTTCATCTAATGGTTTCTGGACTTGGAGGATAACAAAGGACCTTATATAAGTACTATGAAAATTAGGCTTCTGTTGACTATGACAACGACAAATCCTAATTAGCTTCTGACAAACTGAAGTCGTTCAGCAACATCATTGCAGAATCTTTTAATGAGTTCTACTCGATCATGATTTCTCTTACCTATAATGCGTTACCAACAGGGATTGAAGTACACTTAGTTGTTATACACTAAAACTTGTTTTATTTTATATGTGCTTAAGCAAATCAAGTTTCAAAAACAAAGCATTAGCTTAATAAAGAGGTAATGGATTTTAATTCGTGTAAACCAGGTTTTTTTCCACTTACATCTTGACACATTATACGGATTTTAACAATCTACGAACTAGAGAAGAACTAAAGATAATCTTGTATATACGAGTTAAAGTTTTCTTTTCTTTTTTCACCAAAGCTGAAATTAAAAAAGAGAATTTGTGACGTAGAGTCCTAATGCATTCTTTGGTTGGCTGTACCTTCTGTTGTAGACTGCAGCTTTGCTTATTCAAGGCTAATCAGCATAGCTTGGGTCAGCAAACCAAAGAAATACAATTAGGCCCCTTATAATAGTGAAGTGTATATAATATTTATGGGTTTTTGAGTCCTTTTTAATTCACCATACAGTAACCTAAAGTAATTTAGGTATGTGAATAATGTTATACATTGTGCTTAATTCATTATTCTATATTATACAACGGACCAAATGCTTAATTATTATATACACGTATTAAGGATTTATTTTCATTTTCACCAAACGACATCTTTAACACGTATTTATAATAATTAAACAATTGGTCGCCTGTATAATATGGAATAATGAATTAGGGCCAATGTATAACATTATTCACATACTTAAATTAATGTAAGTTTCTGTATGGTAGATTAAAAAGGACTCAAAATTCCATGGACAATATTCTTGTTCCAACCATATTGAAGTATTCTTATTCGTACATATAGTATTATTTTTAACAAAGCACCTGTATAATTATATCTCCTAGCTTTGTAATTGTAATATATTACTGTATAATGTATGACTTACATAAAATGGGCATTTTAAATTTGTTAAGTTCACATTTCACTATTTTTGGTGTCTTGGACCAAATTATACATCCATTTAAACTAAATTCTTAAGTATGTGAAAATAATAATAATTTGAAAGTAATGCGATCCTTTAAGTAACTCAAGGCGTTGAGTTTGATGATATCATTTTAAAATATCTAGGAAAAGAAATATTTTTAAATATCATTAACTGATATGCAAAAGTATTTAAAAATATTTTTTAAAGGTAATGATTTGGATAGAGTATTTAAGAAAACATCATCTTATTTGAATTTCGTTTGATCCTAATTTACAAAGCTCTTTTATATTTGTAGATGCGACTATTCTACTAGCCATTTGTAGAAAACTTGTGTATATAAAGTGAGCTTATGATCCACAATAAATGATGTCAAAATTGAACTAAAATGTTTATTATATGACACGTTCTTAAAAAAAAGAATACTTATAGAAATATAATTAATATCTAAGGTTATTTTGTATATAATAATATAATATATAATACTATTAATATAACTTTGTATATATAATAGTATAAAGGTTTATTTGTTTGTTTGTTTTTCATAAGAACAAAGCCAAACAATAGTCTATATGTGCTCTGCCCACGACGGATATCGAAACCTGATTTATAACATTATAAGCCCTCAGACTTACCGCTAAGCCACCAGGAACTTTCAGTTTTGATTGTTGTCAGAAGCAGTTAGTTTTCAATTTATTTATTTGTTTGTTATTAAAGCGCAAATCCTATACCGCGGGATATTGAACCCCGGATTTTAGCGTTGTAAGGCATTAAACTTATCACTGAGCTAGTGGCGGATTAATTCATAATATACATATAAGTATATATAACACATATGTGAAGACATATATGAACAATTTAAAAACATTTTAATGCTTTAGAAGCTGTATAGAAATCGTATAAAAATATATATTAATGTTAAATAATATAAGAAAAGTTTAGAATAGCACACACATTCAGAAATATATTTTATTTATGAACAATATTTTATTTATTATTGTAATTCACAATAATAAAATTTTACAGGATGATACGTCTTGTGGTGGCGTTAACATATACGTGTCAATGAAAGTTAAAATAATTCATCTAAACAATGCAGTATGCGTTTACCGGTAAATATCAGTTGGAGAAAAATCACAATTGATAGATTGGTTCTATTTAACCTTTGTAATTACACTTACTGTTGTTTGCTATTGTGAGATAGTTATAACTGAACTAGATTAGCAGTTATAATGTTTCCAAAACTGGAAGTACGGAGTATATTCAATGGCATATCTCGGCTCGAACCTTAGACCTTCATATTTGTACCCCGCATACTAATAATTTGGTCATGCCCAATCATATCAGGGGCTTCCTGAACAAAATATTTATTTCAATGGCAGAGGAATTTTGCTGCTAAAAAAGCGTAACAATCTAGAGATACATTTTGATACACGGAGGTGAATATAAGAATTTCCCTTTTTGAGGAATAGCCCCCCCCCCCCCAACGTAGTAAAGTAGGAAATGTATTCACATGCAAAACTTGTTTCAAAAGTGAAGACTACATTTTAAATTTTTATGAGCTAAGGGGTTTCCAAATTTAACCCTCCCTCTGTAATAATTAGTAATGGAATCGGTACACACACAAACAGGGTGTTAATGCTTAGTCTGACAAGTTTTCATTTACATGTATAAACTTATTAAGTCTGAATTATTTTTTTACTTTTTCACTACCATGAACACTTATACGTTTCCCCTCAAAAGCACTGCCACTGGAATTTGGAAATTTGTACTATCATGATAAAAAGATGTTCAAATTCCCAAATTTTATCAGTTCTAAGTTTCAGATAATTAATCAAATATTAAAGCATGTTTCATTTTGCTTTTTATTCTATAACTAAAACAAACCGATACTGTAAGAGTTTATTATCTATAAACGTGGGAGTGAAAGAGTTAAAAGTTATAACATCTAACTTAATCTCGTCGGGCGATCTGGTGTTTAAAACGCTTTCACAACTGAAAGTTCGGAGTGTTTTCAAAAGCTTATCTCAACTCGAATCGCAAGCATATGAGCTATAGAGTAAACCGATGTAGAAATATATTGGCGGAAACTATTACTGATAAGACCAGTTTCATTTAAATAAATGAATCCAACATTGGTAGTACCGTAACAAAAATGTAGCGCTGATAGTCACTTTATTCCATTTAAGAACTCTTGTTCAAAGATGTTTCACAAACTTGGATACTATACATAAACATTGTTTCAGAATATATTTCGTTTCAAAACTTGGTTTTCGTTCTACATACAAAATTGTAATGTAGTCCATAGTAATAGTTAACCTCATTTGGGTGAATAATTTAATATATCATTATGCCTGGATGAAAATTCTAATGTATATAATTATACCTGGATGAAAATTCTAATGTATATAATTATACCTGGATGAAAAATCTAATGTATATAATTATACCTGGATGAAAAATCTAATGTATATAATTATGCCTGGATGAAAAATCTAATGTATATAATTATGCCTGGATGAAAAATCCAATATATATATATATATATATTTATGCCTGAATGATTTATTTCTTCTATGGTATTCCGTGGCGAGCAAGACGCTTGATAACGATAAAAATAAAAATATAAGTAGATTCCTTATATCGCGCAATTCTTGTCTAATGCAGAGACAAGGTGTTTGATGAGATTATTAGTTTGGATAAAACTGAGTTTGTAACATATTATTTGTTATTTAAGTTTTCAAAAAAAATTAAAGAAATTTTTACATACATTAATATCAATAAAACCTACTTCTTCCGAGTAGACTTGTCTTTGCCTTTATTGTTACTAAAATTACTCGTAACATTCTTTCAATTTTTCATTGTACCTTTTGTTGTCAATGTTTAAGATAGAACGCTTGAATAAGATAATGTCCACGATTCTCTAACACACAAAACTACGTTTATTGTGTTTTAGAAAACGTAAGTGCGTGGAAAAATTGAATTAATTCCCAAGATATTCATAAATTGTTGTGTTTGTGCAATCTTTAAGAGCTAGATTGGTCAATATTCTGATCTTGGATTTGGAATCGTCCTTATATGTTTCATTAGTTTCCTGACATCAAACGTTCCACATATTTATAATCTACGTGATAAACTAATTTTTCTGCTTCTTTATAAGAAATGAATAACTTGAGAATGTATTTTACTTTTATAGTAACTACTTACGTTATGTAGAACGTCAGCAGACATCTTTTCTAATACTCTGGAGTTCTTTTGGTTAAAAATATTTATTAGAATTGTCAAACAACATCTGTGTATTACATTGGTGTCATTTGTTTCCAAACTAGTTTTTAAAGGATTATAATACCTTAACATATATTGAATTCTAACACTCTAATTATGATAATAGTTTCTAAAATGTGTTAGTAATCATGTGTAATGAATGTGATGGCATTGCTAAAAATAGTATTATATACTGAAATGTGATACTCTCATTACTAAATACAACTTTAGAAGAGTTTAAATAGTCTTGTTTATGGGACATGATGCTTATTTTGCCAAAGATATCTTTCAAAATTGATTATATTAACTTTTCAAATATAATAAACGCTCTCTACCTGTATTCTGGCATTCATGCTATTGGTTCGTTTGGAGACTGAAGCTTGATTGGAGCCATTCTCTGGATTCTTGGGAATCTCGTTAGAGAAGAGGATTCTTGCAATTAAACTGTAAAGTATACAGGACAACAGAAGAGGTAAGATATAGAAAATAATAAGATCAGCAAAGAAATATCCCAGGTAATGTTTTCTTGACAAAGCAAAAGTACAAGTTTCTTTATTGCTGTAGCCTTTGTAAAAGATGGATTTAATCTTTGTAAGGAACAGCCAAGGAGAGCAATAAATACAAGCAAACACCCAAACTCCGATGATGATTTTCTTAGCTCTGCTGACGGTACAGACCATCTGGGCTCGCATCGGGTGACAAATAGCTATGTATCTTTCAATTGTAAAGGCCGTGATAGACAGAGATGAAGCGTTGATTCCTAAATACTGGAGAAAGATGAAGAGCGCACACCCTACTCTCCCCCAGATCCATTCGTCGCCAAGTAAGAAATATGATAAAATCTCGTTGGGGACCGAAGCTATCAGAACCATGAGGTCAGCAATAGAAAGACTAACCAGGTAGCAGTTGGTCGGAGAATGCATACTTCGGGTCCTGAGTACAACTAGTACCACCATAATATTGCCTAAAGCTCCTGTCATGAAGATAAAACCTTGAAATATGGTGCCAATTATACGATAATACATAGAATAGAATGAAGGGTCTGGTAACTCATCATAAGTCTCATTTGTTGAATTTTCGGTGATGTTTGTTAAATAGAATATGTATTTGTCATTCAATTCATTTTTGTTGTCATGTTCGTGCTCTATATCTAGTAACGATGACAACGTAGAAGCCATTTCTTTATTTTTTTAACTCCTATTTTATTATCTTGCTCAGTTCAGAAGCACTGGTAATTCGTTAAATAATGTTAGTGTATTAAACGTATTAACTGTAAAATACCAATACTAACATCTACCAAATACCGTACAAGTGCATATAGAAAAGTCTTTCAATATATCAGGTCTTCTGAAAACTTCACTTTTTTATGTTTCGCTCTCTAAGTTGTTATATCGCACATTATTTGACTATGACCTCTACCATATGTTCTTCCTCTTTTCAAAGATTCAGTCGCTGTTGGTGGCTGAAGAAATTCTGTGATCACCGCAGTATGAACTGGCAAGTATGATTTGGCTGCTTACATCGAAAGGGCCCATTATTTAACGCTGACCGTTTAGCGAATACGTATATGTTGTCATGACAACCACAGAAATCTATGCTCGTGGTTGGATAACGGACTTACGGAAAGAAGGCTTGTTTGAGAACAAGAGTATCTTGGGACTAAGGATGGTAACTACTAAGTTATGTCCAAAGGTTAGTAGTGCTTATAAGTTATGATATTTAGGACTATAAATCATAAAGATAAGTGTCATGCTTGAAAAACGATAATGACTGTGAATGCGATGAAATCCAAATAATTTCTCAAAGAACTGATTTAATATGTATACATGATATGAGTAAATATCACATATAAATGTTTAATTATAAATGCGCTAAGTGCAAAGTTAACTTTTACTAAAATAAAGATTAATTATTATGTAGATATATATTATATAATTATATGAAGAGAGATATAAATGCCTCCCAGGTAAATATAAATTGACTACTATAGAGTTACAAATAAAATTAAACATAAAACGAAACACAGGAAAACAGATAACAATATGTTTTCTATATATTTTTTCAGGGTAGATTTAATGATTAAGAAGCGACGTTAGTCACAAAAAAATGTTATATTTCGGTTCATACAACTTTATATTTATATGTTCTATATATTTTTTCAGGGTAGATTTAATGATTAAGAAGCAACATTAGTGACAAAAATGTTATATTTCGGTTCATACAACTTTATACTTATAAGAGTATAACATGTATATATATAATTTAATAATTTGCTCTTTAGCAATATATACTTTTCAAATACATTTATATTTGTCTCTTATGAAATAGCCCCCCAGTGTCACAGCGGTATGTATGCGGATTTACAACGCTAAAATCCTGATTTCGATGTCCGTGGTGGGCAGAGCACAGATAGCCCTTTGTGTAGCTTTACTACAAACAAACAAACGTATGAAATGATTAACATAGTTTTAGATAGACAAGACCACAAGACAAAATTAATGAGTTGATTTTGTTTATACAACTGATTCTCTTCAGTTCATAACAGAAGATTGTTCGGGGCTATTCAGTTTGAATCTAAATCTGGCTTTCAGTCACTCTTCAGCTTGCGGCGTAATTAATAGGTTTCTATTTCAGAAATACGTACAAGATAATCATTCCCACGTATCGGCAACATTCTTCACAGCTTGAATCTGATGTTACTTTAAGCTGCATTCCCCCGTTGGTCAAAAGCAGCGATTATGTTTCATATGATGCATAAATAAGTTTTACTTCATAGTAGCGTGAAATAATATTTCTCTTACTCGTGTCTCTTTTATTTTTACTCAAGGACGTACGTGAATTAAATAATTCACAAAAAAAATATTACTATGTGCTTTTCTCCGCAACTCTCTTCTGCAAGTTTTGTTTCAGTAGGAAATGCCTCTACTTACTTAATCAACTATATTTGTTGGAATGACCTGTTTAGTACCTCCAACATATTTGTACAAGTTTAATTTCAGTAGGAAATGCCTCTACTTACTTAATCAACTATATTTGTTGGAATGACCTGTTTAAGTACCTCCAACATATTTGTACAAGATTTGTTTCAGTAGGAAATGACTCTACTTACTTAATCAACTATATTTGTTGGAATGACCTGTTTAGTACCTCCAACATATTTGTACAAGTTTTGTTTCAGTAGGAAATGCCTCTACTTACTTAATCAACTATATTTGTTGGAAAGACCTGTTTAGTACCTCCAACATATGTATACAAGTTTTGTTTCAGTAGGAAATGCCTCTACTTACTTAATCAATTATATTTGTTGGAATGACCTGTTTAAGTACCTCCAACATATTTGATGACGGAACTTGGGTGTTAACCTAAAGTCATGAAAAACTTCTGTTTAAACAATTTAAAAGCCAACATACATTCTGTTCTATATCTCTTTCAACAAGTGAAGGATCTTCGCTGAAAACAGTAAAATGTCTTGCTATTAAAAAGATGTAAAAACTTACTTGTTCTATAAAGTAGCAGAAGTACGCCATGTTTTCGTTTGGATTATTACATTTGTTACATGCACAGTAAGTTACATATCGTTACTTGTATTCCTAATGTGCTATGGTTGAATTTAATGTATGTGTGATATGATCGTTCCCGATGAAATTAATGGTTTAGCCATAACTATACATTCAATAGACTAACAGCCTATTTTCTGCCTATTCATAGTTGTATTCCCGTTGCATATGAGCAAGTAAATTTGTTGGGCAATAAACATATATTATCTTTCACAGGATTTTGCATAAATGGTTAACAAATCAGCTTTTGGGTGCTCGTTGAATGAGATGATCTAATTCATTTACTGTATCTTTAGAAGAAACTGCATACTTGAGTGTATGAAAATTTTCTCCTAAATTTCCTAATGAAGCTGATATTTTAATTATCTTTTCTTATATTACAAAAAAGGTCTGTCTAGAAAGAAGTATAATAATTACTTTAAATCGATTTCCTGTAGTCTCTCATTAGAAAACCAGTAAATTTACAGACTTACAATACTAAAATCTGGGGTTCGATTCCCTACCGTAGACAGAGCAAGTAGTCGTCTGTGGCTCTCAAACAAACACATATATAAACACGTGTCGTTCCATGTAACTTCCACAAGTCATTTATATTTCAAACATTTTTTTTATAAAATGTAGAGATATAGATTAATTTTTTCAATAATATTTCTACGTTTACATGTGTCTGTGTTTTGTACATAAAAAGCCGTATGTTGTGTAATTATATGTAATTAATTATATATAATCGATATATCTAATTATGATAACACTTTTCCTTGAAATATAACATGAAGGATACGCACAGTAAATAGCAGTAGCTGACTGTTTGTTGCTAAGCACAAAGCTACACAATGGGCTAACTCTACTGTGTCTACCATGGGTATCGAAATCCAGTTTGTATCGTTATAAGCCTTCAGACTTACCGCTGAGCCACTTAGGGGTGCTATCTTAGCTGATGTTTACATAATGTAAATTCGGTCAAAGCCACTTTATGTATATATCGAGTCAACCTAAATATATGAAATAAAGGTATCAGTTATAAATTGATGTTTTTGTGAAAAGAACCAAAGCAAACAAATATTGACTGGATTCCAATTTGACTATTTTACCTTTACAATTACATGGTTAATACCTTTTCTTGTGAACTACACGTGAAATATTTAATAAAAAAGGCTAATTTCTGAATAGGTATTCACTTAACCACTTCGTCCTAAATCAACTGTGAATGCCACATATTCAACTATCGTAAAGAACCGACATCAAATGTCATCTGTATGAAAACATATGTTTTTATCGCTCATGTATGTAGTTAACTTAATTCACTCGTTACATAAAACTTACTTTTTCCGCTTGTACACTTCTGTTTATTACTTTGGATTAAACAAAAACATTTGACTTGGAAAACAAATTGAGAAATTTTAAGTCGGTTGCTCTACATCAAAACAAATTGATTAAATAGAGCTATAGTATTTAGAAAGTTTCCAAATGTACAGTAAAAGTTTTTTTTTTTCTAAACTCAGTTTTAGATATTTGCATCTATATGTCGCTTTCATAATTTACGATCGAAAATGATTTGTTTTGGCAGTGCTTTCAAGCCATCAATATTTCTGAAGAAAACGTAAATCAACATTTGTTATAGATTATTCTTAAAAACAAATACTCTGCGATATTTTTAAATGCTAAATTATCGGCTCATAACGTTTTCTGTGGGGGTTTTATGGAAGAAGCTGTATTTGATATACATAAATTCAATAGTCGGTGATTTTTATCAGACAAATGATTAACTGCAAAGTACTTTATACAGACCGAAGTCAGCGAGAGTCGTACATGTATAAACTGTCGGAAAATAGTTAAGGTGAAACGTTTGAAAGGCTTAACCATCCATAAATACTGAAATTGGCTGTACTTTATTCAGTGGTTTATTTACCAGTTGTATTTCACAACTGCTATATCAACTTAAAGTTTATGTGTTGTAAATTTTGATTGAAACATTATATTAATTTTATTAAACTAAAATAAGTATTATATGTTTGAATACGATATGCTATAATGATTTGGAATAGTTTGATATTATTCATTTGATCAATAGAAAATCTTTGAATTGTCTTGTATAAACCACATTGCCCCTTATAGTTATAACAAGTTTTATCTTCTTTGTACAAATAACTATCAAATGCAACAAATATAAATCAACTTATCATACTCGTGAATCGCCGACTCATCAAGAACATTTTTATAAAACTACCTGTAGATATATTTCAGAGTTTAATTGCTTTTTGTGTGTCTTTAAATATTAACCTTACCGAGTGGATAATTTATAAGAAAATAACCTAGAGGTTATTAAATATAACTGTGTTATTGTACGTGAGTTAACACTTGGATTTATTTAGTAAATAATTAAAACTATTTTTAGTTTGCATTAGACTGAATGAAATAAAAAAAGTAAATTTTTATTTAACTTAATAATATATATATATATATGTTTATTTGTACTAACGGAGTAATCTAAATCAAAAACTGTGCTTAATGTTTTTAAAGAGCAAACATAGAACACAGCTGCAGTGATTCGTTGCTTTGTTTTCGTTGTTGTTATTTGTTGAGCTAACGCAGTCTTCAAAGAGTAACCATTTATAACAAACTAGAGCCTCATCTTTAGTCAATTGTGACATTTTAAGTACAATTAAAGATTCCATTACAGTTTCCACGCATTTTCAGTTCTACCTTTAGTTTAGGCTTGCTCTAATTTAGCGTAGATTTCTCAACTTTTAATACGTAATTTCATTTACATATATCTAGTAAATATGTTAAATTTGGTGGTAAAAGAACCTGCCCAGTTTTAAGTAAATATTTTAAGTTCTATATTCTCGGTGCTTGTGGTTATTGTAAGCGAAAAAGCTGGAAACATTTAGTCCAGGTAAATTTCATTATTCACATGACTTAAGATAGTTAGCCTGCATGCTTCATAAGGTTCGTAGTTTGACTGAAAATTAATGAGCATCTGTGAGTATTTTGTATAACAGAATAAGTTTTGTTTTTCCAGTATTTGAAAATATGAGCCATTTTAGTGTATAAATAGTTTTTGATAACATTCATAAAGTATACTTGCAGCTACAAGTAAGGACCAAGAAAACAGTCGTAATATATTTTAGATTATCATTTTAAGATTGTAAGTTACTTTCAAGGGTAGTGATAACAGGAGTATAAATTTAGTAATATGTTGTTTGAAATGCATGGGATTGAAAATTAATGGGATATAAGACTACGACCTTCAATCAACTAGAAAACAGCAACGTGTTAAACAATAATAGTGCTAGTTAGTCGTGCCTCTAAGCGCTACATTGAGAGTAGTATCTGTATGGTGTGGACTTTTATCAATAATGAAACTAAGCTAGAAGCGACGACCAATCACAGCATGCTCGTTAACTTATAGCTCCTTTAATCTAACAGTTTCTTCTAAACTGGATAAAGCTCTATGGAAAACTCTAGTCTAATTGAAAGATTTCTCACTACCTTTGCTAGCCTTGTTAATCAATGACGCTCCCAGTATCGTAACTGATCTTCGTCAGTTGTTTGTTAGATAACAGGAACTAAGAATTGTTGGCTATAATTGACGGACTCGGTGGTCTAACTTTTAGATAAAGTACTTAAGACGTAAACATTATTTTTATTTTTTATAATTATAATTCCAAAGTTACCATGTTTTTTCATCTGGACAAATATACTTGGTTACGAGCATAATTTTTATTAAGCCGAGACACATGCTGACCAGAAGAAGGGGTGTTAATCATTTGGTTGTCTTTAACACTGTGGGTTCCTCGGTAGGTCATCAGCGTGAGCCTTAAATGCCAAGCCACTAGAAGATTGGAATGAATATTACGATACATGTACGTTTCACTATAATAAAGAATGTATAAGAAGGTTTGAACTAATGTGTTAGAAGATATTTTTCTATTTTTCAGAGTAGGAAAATACGACGTATGAAATGTATATATAGTGACTTTTGAAGGTTATTGTTTTCTGTTTTTTTTTTCTGGAGTAGATGTAAGAGCTAACATAGCAGACATGTCGAGACATATACATAAAACTCTAGATCAACTTTATTGTAATAGATGTATAAGTACTCCTTTTGATATAACGAAATATGGAAACATGATTTTGTACCTAATAGTCTATACTGCCCGTAAAAATACCGAGAAATACAAGTTATCAAATATAGGCCTAGAGATAAACTAATACTAATTCAAGAGTACTGTAAAAACATATGTGTTTCTAGATAGTTTTATCACATTTTTACTGATTTCAAACCAAACCCCAAGAGTGTAAATTAGCATTTTTGGATCTATCTTTATTTACTTTTCTCTTTGGCTAGATCTAAGGTAGCCAAAAGTCAAATTCAAAAGTTGTTTGTATACAATATAAAACACTTATATCAGACGTCTAAGATGGTGAATGACAAAATGATTTTGTGTAACAAGCGTCTTGAAAATTGAATTTTGACTGCAAATATTTTTTCATCACATTATTCCTAGTTAGTTCGTTATCGGACTCAAGCCAGAGGCGTACAAAAGCATAATTGTAACTCAAAGATATGTTTGGGCCGTGAATCCTATTAATCACCGAAGTAATTACTAGGGAATGGCTTGTAGGAGTTCAAACTTATAAGGTATTAAAATTGAAGAATACATAACTGTAATGTTATCATCAGACATAAAACGTATGGAAAAAGTTATTTCCTAAAAAACCGAATGCTTATATTTCGAAAAAAAAAAGTATTGCATTTCTTTATTTGTAATAAAGGGCAATATTAATGCCGTGCTGTATCATCAAAGAATGGTTAACTTTCTTATAAAATTTTAAAGGCTGAAGCCTTCTCCTTTAGTTAATTTAACATAACCAGTGTTATCCTTGAACTAACCCTTTCTGAAAGGCCGTCATTGATATCCTGTATCTATTTTTTTTCTTCTCACAGTGTTGGGTTAAAAACATCATATAATTTCTAGTAATTTACGATATTTTAGCTTCGAAACATCAAAAATGTTGTTAGGAGGCACTGTTTCGAAAACGAATGCTTTACTTCGACTAAAGCCCCCCCAATTGCACAGCAATATGTCTGTAGACTTACATCCCTAGATACGGTGTTTCGATACCCGTGGTGGCAGAGCACAGATAACCCTTTGTGTTGTTTTGTGCTAAACTATAAACAAACAAACAAACTTCGTCTAAGTGTTTCGATTTTTGGTTGTTAATCAGAAAGTTCCATTTTATATATTCAGTGAGTTTCTACTTCATTGATAGACCTTATCATCATCCTTCGTTTGATACGTTATTCCACCAGTTGCAATAGTCGCTACTTCCGGCTATAAGTCGTAAAAACATGGTAAAACCTAGGGCCTCACCTTTTAAAATGGCTTCACGTCACAATTACCTTTGTCAGGCTTGATATCGTGATTTTTGGTAGCAGTATTCTTGTCCAGATGGATTTGTATGTAATAAAAAATATAGTTTCTTGTCAACAAATAACATGTTGTTTTATGAGTGTGCGTTGCTTAAATATGATAAATATAATAACATTTAATAAGTAAGGATTTGAATCATTGGAGTATTTTGCTATCGTCCACCATACTCGCTAAACCTAATTATTCTTGCCTAGTGTCTTGTTATAGAATAACATTTCTGTAGCTTTCAAACAAGTGTGGTTTAACATGAAACAATTCTATGGAACCAAAATAACGTCTGAAGCAACTATGAAAAATTCTCATATCTGTAGTTCGTCATCTTAAATTTCTATTAGATTCCTTTGTCCACCCCTACAGAAGTTCGGGCTAGTAACTTTCTCGAGAAACCATACATTACTGCTCTAATCAGTTTATGTGCTCAATATCTGCGCAAGTTATTTACAATATGCTATATCTGATCATATTTAAATATCTCAATATCTGCGCAAGTTATTTACAATATGCTATATCTGATCATATTTAAACCTTGTCGGTATCTATCTTCAAAGCTACGTTCCATTAGTAACTGCTGAGACCACGTGATGTGGCATCATGACAGGGTTGGAAGGAATGGGTGTAACAATAACCATTTTAATAGACAATAAAACTTTTATTAGAAACAAGACATGGATAATTATGTTCCTAAGGGATGATAGCTTTTCAATAAATATAAATCTATGCTTTGGAATTGGATGAAAATTTCTAAAAACTTCGATAAACGGTTATTTACAGGCAAGACTCTTACGAGATGAACAAAAGTAAAAGGTGGGTATATTTTTCATTTTGTTTTGCCAATAGCATTAAATAAATCTTACAAAATAACAACATAATAATTCGAAAATACGTTTGGGTTAAACATTGATGAAATAAGATCAAAATTTTTATCATATATTCACGTCATAAACAAAAATGTGTCGCACATGAAGGACAAACAAAGAAAACTATAGGCTACAATCTACAATGTGGGAGTGGTTAGAGGTTACGAATATAGCTTGTGCCAACTTTCATTCGCCTGTTCTTTATGTATGATACTTTCCATTTAAGATATATGTGAAGTTTAAAACCTTATCTACAAGACGCTGTTAATTTCACTTTTGTTCGTTTATCTTAAAATCTACATCGTTATAGCATTACCTTTATATTTACATATATTTGTGAATTAGTACAGCACATAAGCCCGTCGTTAAGAGTAGGTAACCTAGGTAGCTGCCTGTGGCGCCGAATACTTGGAGGCTCCAGGATGAGAAGAGGCGCAGCCTTAATTTCTTCCTGGGGCGCCAGTTAAGCTATTGTCGGCGCTATGTAGTTACACTTGAGCATATTTTCTGTACGTTCTGTTCAGCAGTTTTCTTACCAAGTTGTTAGCTTCATATTGCTCCATCTCAAATTTGTCAACTACAGTATTTTTCGGCCAAATCTTCCGTTGTGAAATCGATAATAAACATTTTATAGCTCTGTCTAGATATACATGTTTTGTGTTTTTACTATATTCCTTTCTTTTCATTAAATAATTATTAGGATTAGGATTCTTACATCATGAAAGTAACCAAATATCTTTATAACGCTGGTGTGAATTTCGAAATTGACGTACCTTTCCAAATAAGAGAAAAATTAAATTAGTGTATATTCCCATGTGTATAAAAATCTATAAAAATTACACCATTTTTAAAGATCTTACCTTATGATCAAATTCACAGATTTATCGAAACTGATAGAGCAATACAATATTCGTCAATATATTTTCTACAAACTTATATATCAAACTGGAATCAGGTATGTTTGTGTCCATTCTATTCAACTTCTGTGGCTTCAAACTTTCCGCCACGAAATGTAGTCCTTTCGTGCTTGAATATCCTGCATATTTGCACATAAAGAAAATACACAACCATTGCTCAAGAAGCTGACTTAAGAAATAAAAACAGCAGCTAAACAATATACGTCTGTATGCAGTTTTCGTATTTCAAAACATTAGTTTAATACATATTTCAATCACTCATTTTCATTTTTTTTTCTTTTAGTTTTCTTTCCTGGAAAATGTTTAAATGTTTATGTTTTGTCCATTTAATTCCCGGAGTTTTAATTCAATAGTCGGTACAATAAATATGTATAAAAACTCCCAACAAAATATTACACTAAGTTTTGTGAATAATGGAGTAAACCTTATATCAAGGTTATTGACTGCTGACCATACTCCAGTCCAATAATTATACTGAAGTTACTGTTTAAACATTGCCATCGTGTGTTAACGCTACTCATAGATTACTCAACAAAACAACAAAAATTGACTGAAATGGGTACCTGAATAGTAATGTGCCGAAAAAGAAAAATTAGGTAGACCAAAAACAAATTTTTAGTTATTTATTAAAGAGTCAATGGTAATGATTAAACCAAGAAACTGTGAGAGCCAATAATAATTACACAGGGAAAACATACTGAACTTTATAATGTTCCTAAATGGTTAATATGATACGAATAATACATGCATATAATTCCAAAAATCACTACTTACCAAACAGTGTAAAAAGCGTACACAGACTAAACTAGGAAACAAAGTAGCAAAACGAAACTTTGATGTAATAATAGTTTGCGAACAAGTGATTTATGATTAACCTTATTAAGAGAGTTATTTTATTCATATCATTCTTTTTATTTTTCTCATACTTGTACTTAGGGATTGCGGTAATCTAATTTTTATTGTTGTATGGTAGATGTGAGATTGAAATACTTTAGGGTCTTCGCAAAAGACACCTGAAACGAGAAGGAAGCTCCAGTACCGTTACTTCATTAGGATTGTTTTTCTGTTTGTGTTTTCAGATCGATCCGTGTGTTTCCCTGCGTGAATGATGTTTACCAGGAGGCTCCCAATCCCTTACTTATAAGTTAGGTTTATGATGGTATTGAATGGACTCATAACGAATTTGATGCAAGCATAGAGTTTGAGTGACATCTATTTTATATCCTATATTAAGTTCACTCTTGAGCAAGAAAGGAACTTGTATTGTTCAGTATATGCATGAAAAACAGCTACTATGAATCCTGGTACTTACTACAGGCTCACAGTCTCGAATCTGTAATAATACGCTGTCTTTTCTTATAAACATATAGAAGGATTCTGCATTGTCAGATGAAGAAACCTTATTACCTTATTGTCAGATAACAAAACTTTGTCACGTTTGGAGGAATAACACAGTGAAAATCTATTGTGACTTTTCTGTTTTACTATAAATTAAACACAAAAATAATCTGATTAATTTTATATATGTATATTTTCATTATGTTAGCTTTTAGAGAAACACAAACAACGTTCTTATGATTTGATTGTTTGTTTAACTAAACATTACTTACTTTGTAAACACTATATTTTAAATGTTTATAAACTTACATTCCGCAAAGTCCTTTAAAAGGCCAAAGAAAAATCTTGGGTTATGTACAGAGATACATGAATTCGAAGTTGCATCGATAACCTGTTTTAACTGAGATACAATAACCCCTCGTCAAATCGTTATTTGTGTTCTGTCAAAGCCTTTCAAGCTCCAGGTTTTATTTTACATTCTTCTTGTATATTAAGTAAAAGTCGGTCACTGTTTAATCTAATTTCCATATTCTTCAGATCATGCTCACGGAACTATTTTTGGTCTTTTTTTTATTCAATAAATCTCTTTCTTCTGGACAATAAAATTAATGAGGATTACAGAACGATTCAGAGTATTATTCACTGAGATGTCTGATATTACTTTGTCTAGTGCCTATAGAAGTGAAGCAACAGATTTATGAGCACTCTGACAGTTACACCACTATATATGTAAAAGTGAGCTCATTACATAACGTGTCCAAAATGTTGGAATTAATATAGTTTTGTAATTACTTAGTCATTGTTATCGTTTATATTGACTTATAGATGAAGAAATATAGGCCTACATTTTCCAAAAGAAACAAAACCAATAACAACTTTTTTACGCATACTTGCCGTTAACAAGACAAGTGGCTGAAGTTAATAAATGGGTCAAAATGGATGGTATGCTGTTCCAAAAGACTTCAAAACAAATTCCGTCGCGTTTGATAATGAAAAATTTCCTCTGTTCCTCTCAGTGATATTCATGTTTGCATTGTTAAATATTGTTTGGTGCACAAGAAAAAAACTAGAAGAAAGCATGAGAAACAATTTTGTCGATTTTAACTTTACACAACAACGACCTCTATTTCACCGAGAAAAAAATAAATCTAAAACTATTTTCTATTTTGATTGAGATTTTTACTAATATATTTCATAGATATATTTTTAAAATGCTCTTCTTAACTTTCTCGATGTGTGTGTGTGTGCAAATCTATGCAAAAGCTAACAGCACATAATCATCATTAATTTTAGGACGATAGACTAGAGGAAAGCACCAACTCTTATGTTACAATTGTCTGACCGAATTGTGAGACTCACGGCTTCAAAGTGTTGTCGCAAACTGAGAATCCTCAGATTCACAGTCCGAACACGCTTACTGTTGGCTACGTCTGGCCCTTTTCCTTCTGGAATCAGATTATGAATACAAAAACTCTTCAGAGAGAGACTGCTAGTCAAATGTCTAAAATGTTTCAGAAACTTGTTTATTGGTTTGTTTTCTGTCAACTTTTCTGTTAAGAATAAACTCTATTATTGTTTGTTCATTTGTAGTTAAGCTCAAAGTTACACAAGGGCTATCTCTGATCTAACCACTACTGGTATCGAAACCTGGTTTTTAGCGTTATAAGCCTTCAGACTTACCCCTTAGCCACTGGGGGTGAAACTCCATTATCTTGTTATTTTTAAAACAGTCAGCAAAATAGTGTAACATTACGTTAAAGGATAAGTTTTTACATTATCAAACAACATTATTCCTGCCACAAATAGTCCTAGTTTTCTGCATTCATGAGTATGAAGCAATTTAAATTTAAATTACAAGTCATTGTTATCGGAGTATACCTTATAACTTGGTATGTTTCAATGCATTGTCTTGTAAAATAAAATATAGGCATAAATATTTTCATAAATTTCAAATAAAGCCTTACACATTTATTTGATGTAATAATATTGACAACAAGAGACACGCAAGATGGTTTAAATTATTATCGCTAGCCCAAAATTGCCTGAAATTTAGAGAATAATACACAGACTGTATATTTACTTTTATCAAGCATAACAAAACAAACGTACTTCTAAGTTTCATGGTATGAGAAAATGTGTTTATCATATTAGATTAAGTTGTTGAATTAAAGAATAATTGGTAAATATAATCATAAGTAAAATCTTTTTTACGAATATAGAAATAACTAACAATTATTCGTAGAAGAACTAAAGTAAAATATTGAAAAT
>NW_013665958.1:619967-622015 GCF_000517525.1 Limulus polyphemus | reverse complement strand
CAATTATGTACCAGCTGCCTAGTGTCGGCTAACAATACGAAGAATTAAATTGTGGCGGAATGCTGGAATTTCTTCAAATACTTATAGAATGACAGGTTTCTTTTTTTGAGTGTAAAACGCTTAAATACACCATTTCGAGAAATGCCTAATGATAGGCTTAGCATATAGAGGCTTCTAGTAACTGTTGTTTTATATTCTCCTGGTAGTATAAATCTAGAGAATTTACCTATTATATCCGTTTATCTTTTACTTATCTACTTTCTTTTACTTTCGCAGATGCACTGGTATCTAACTTATAGCAGATTGTAAGAAAAGTGAGTTTATGTGTTAAAAATTCGAAATACGAATTGTAGTATTAGGTTTTCTGATGACATTGAGCCACACGTTATAAAATAACATCTTTAGCTTAGTTGAACTTACTTTTTCTAAACCTAATCGTTCCATCGGCATAATAAAGTTATGTGTACTAATATTTTTCGATATTCTGCCAAACTGCCCTTTAGGCGCTCTTTACATAAGGTGGATTGGTTAACATCTTCATAAAAATTCTATCAAGACACTTCTCCTGAGGAACCATCGGATCAACTATCATGGTAACGCTTTAGAAAAGCAAAAAGATAACAATATTAGGTTAGGTTTTTGCTCTTGGTCATGTACTTACGGTCCCCAGTGGTTTGGCAGTAAAAACAGACCGTTATTGACCAAATTGTTTGTCAGGTACTCTCTGGAAAAGTGACAGAAAGTTATCTTCTTGAAGAGTTAAGAAGGTATGATCTTAGTTCATCAACTAGTAAACATATAACAGCATAAGATACAAATCTTTCGTAGATAATCGCTGGCTTAATTGGACAAACTGAGGAGAAAGTGAAAAAAAAAATGCCTACGGTCTAGCGTGATTTTTATCACAAATATTAAGTCTATTGGTTCTCAATGCTTCGTCAGCTTACGAGGTTCAAACCATAACTTTAAAACAAGAATATTTTCACCCCTTATTAAAATTTTTGATAAAAACTGAAAGTGAGAAACGGATTTTATTTACTAATAACATGTTTTATGGTTGATATAAAGCATGTTACTGAATACTAAAATTATCTAGATATTTTCTTTTTTGGTATCGTAACAATCCTATATCATGGAATAATATTCTCGTTGTAGATGTATGAATTCAAAATTTAAAGCATTTGTTATGTTTAATTAACATCTATCTCATTAAGCTTCTACCATTAACGTCTTCAGTGCGATTTCTACTTGTAAAGAATTAAAGAGCATATGAATAGCTTAAAAGCTTTGCCAATGAAGATAAGTAGAAACATTAGAATACAGAAAGAAGCTCACTTGACCGTCTTTAAAAAAGATTGTGAATATATCATTGAAAAACATTTTCATGAAGATAATTGTATCTCGAATTTGTTCTTGGACAAAATCTAAGAATCATTTGGATTTTTATTAAGTTCACAGTGTTACGTATTAGAATTTCAAATAGCCTGAAATTGAGTTTACTGATAAATTTAAGTTTAGTAGTTGAATTGTACTTTGGATTTAGTAGTTAAGTAAAAGCCGATATATAGTCAGTTTATGATATACACATAACAACACAGTTTACAATAACAGTTATTACAAGTAGTTATTAGAAACGATGATTAATAAACAAAAGTTTCACAAACTTACAAGCCATATAAAGTATTCCTTTTAATCTGGAACTTCTTCGATATCTTATCGAGGGTAAAGGATGAGCGAGTTGACGTAGGTATAATTCACTTAAAATTGAGCTAGCTAGCTTTGCCCTTCGTTATTCAACATTCACACACGCCGAGTTTCCACGATTAATTTATATAATTTTTTCATAAAAATACTAATGTCCGATGAGAATTCACTGAAGTTAAATGATTTGTAATGTTCGAACTTTGTAAAGGTTCCTGGTCGAGCATCTGGAGTTTTCCGATTCATAAGCGTTATAATAATCACAGTTATAGTTTCCAAAGTTTATAGCACACTGAATATAGCAAATAAATAATATATAGTCTCTTTTTTTCTCTTTTTTTTTTTGC
>NW_013665958.1:605972-618908 GCF_000517525.1 Limulus polyphemus | reverse complement strand
ATAAACACAAAATCCTAGTTAAAAATCAAAATACTCATTTATTGTTTAGGTTTATTTACAAATATTATTTACGGGTCTGTATATTATTTGAAACCATAAGAAGTATACGTTATTATTAAAAAAATTAAAAATAGATAAAATTTGCATTTTTATGGAGGATACAATTTTTTGGGGATTTCAAAATAATGTACTAAAACATTAAAAGTAATAAGCTCAAATCTGTAGCAAATATAAATATTGTAATAATTTCTTATAAATACGATTTCCTAATGTAATTTTCCAAGATATTAAAGATCATAATGCAAAAAAACTAAATTTATTAAAAGTAATAGGCTTTATGTTTCTTAAACTACCTACATTTGTCAAAGTATTTATGAATTTTCGAAAATATTCGTCCGCTAGTTTTATTGTTGGAATGAAATATAGCAAGACTTGCATTGCCTACTAAGAAAGTTAGTAGCCGGTAGTCATCGGGTTAACACTATGAGCTATGCATATTTCTAAATATAAATTTAATCTAAACTAACGCTGATATTAAAATAAATATATATAACAACAAATTTGTTACAACAGAAGGAAGAAATTTTATGTACCTGTTTTTCTTGTGTACGTTTTTTAATTTAAGTGGTCATCTTGGAAACAGTAAAGCATTTGTAAATTTTATAGAGACGAAACTTTAAATCTTCAGAGAAATATACAGAACCATGTTTTGAAATGCAATCCAATGGTATACGACCAGTCTCTTGTGAGTTATTATATTTATCTGTTTAGTGAATACCTATCAACACTAAATAAAACGTTATGCTATTTGTTCATAATTTTCTCTGTATGTGGACAATAACATTTACTTCAAAACTTATTTTTCATGAGTTATACATTTTCCTCTAACTCATTTAAATAACTTATTGTTAAAAGAACAAAAGGCAATCGGAATTATTAATTTATTGAAGTAAATCTTATGCTATTGATATAAAGCCGGAATGAATTAATGAATTTTATACCATTTAATGCTTTCTTTAAGTGATCTGCGAATAATGGGTTCGAATCTTATCACTGAACAATCTCGCTTTTCCAACTGTATAGGTGTTATGATATGATGGTCAGTCACTATACGATTAGACTAGCCCAAGAGTTGGCGGTGGATAGTGTTGACTAGCTATTTTCCCTCTTGTCTATCACTTGTAAATTAGGAACAGATATCTCTCGAGTAGCTGTGCTCCAATTTCAACAAAACAAACAAGCACTTTAACAGTTGGCACAACGACAAATGTTAAAGTACATTATACTTGAAAAATAAAAAGCAAGTTTCGATTTCAATGGAAAGAAGAAAATACATTAGCTATAACAATAACCTGTAAGTAACTGAAACTTCATTACAACATGAAAAATGTCAGTGAGAAAGATATGCTTTATTGTATTTAATTCAACATAAAAATAGAGAACTTTGAACAATACAATATAATCTAATACAATAAAGTTAAACCATTATTCGAGTAAACAAAATTATACACTTTCTTGTATAGCGTAGAGTCCATTATTCTCTAATAGAAAATTGTCACTTTACTTGTAGCAAGCACTCTGATAAATTCCTTTGAATAATGGAATCATTGTATAAACTGTCTGAATGTATTTAAAGACACTGGAGTTATGAACAACTGACTATAAATCTAGATGTATGTATATGTGTTATATTAGTTAATACAGTGAAGATAAAGAGTAGCGAAGCTTACTAAACACGGTTATTTCATTACGATGTAAAGTGACGCAAGAACACAGTATGTTGACTAACAACAAGGTCGAACGTAAATGTAAGAAAATTCACTATTCTATTAAAGATATAAGTAACAAAATTAGCAACAGTGCATAACAGAATAAGTTTCGAAAACAAAAAATACACATTTTTTAAGGGTGCTTCAAACAACCAGAAAAAATATAATGTAAGTACTTTCGCACGTTTCGAGATATAAAATTTTGAAACTATACCGACTTTAACATATTGATTTAGAAATTTTAATGACAACAAATTGGACGAATGTTCTATAATGGTTATTTTAATATTTGTTTTTTTTTATATTGTGAACAACAATTCATGACCAAGCAAATTAAAAATAAGACTTTGTTTTTATCTTTCAAAGAAGTTAAAAGTTAAAGTTAAATGTAAAAAGCAATACAGTCTTGTCTTCATTAAGATGCAGTCTTCAATTATTTGTAATCTTTTTATTTGACGCTTTGGCAATGATTTATGGCAGCCATAAGAGCAGTTATCTTGGCTGTTGGGCAACCAAAGAATGCCGCCTCTGTGGGGGGTCACCAGGTGAGTTGAGATAAGAGGATGCTGCCTGAGAGGTTACGTAACTATTACGTAATATACAAATTATGCCGACACCTGAGGGTTACATAATCATTATGTAATAGGCACCAGAGGACAATGACGTCATAGTACAACGAAGTGGCTTTATAATATGCGTTGCTAGGGCCACGAAGTGACACCAGAGGGCGCGTTCATATGATTAGCGTGCAGATAGTTTGCGAGTGAACCCCCAGAGGGTTATGTTGATATACATCACATCAAAGTCTGTTGTCTATTTGAACGCATTAGTTTGATATGTTACCAGTAGAAAAGCAGCCTTTTTAAATAAAACATATACATTTAATCATAGCTTTAAATAAACCATCGTGTCTTTTAAAGTAATTATTCTACGATTGTGTATAATAAAATTTAATATTATGTGTATTGATTTTTTTTACTACTTCACATTCATACATAATATAGGAATTGGCTCCTAAGGAGTATCCTAAGGAGCATTGAGTACCTACATGTTACAGTCATTCCAATGTTCTTCTAATATTGGCTGGTAATTCCTGTTTCAACCTGTACTTAAGTTTTTTAAAGGAACCAAATATTTGTAAGAAAACTAACTTCAATGATTAATCATAACATAATTTACACTAGAATTATTATGTTTTAGCTTATGTAAAATATAAAAGAAACAAATCGACTTTTCAATACCCTACGACTTTTGCAATACCTTATTTAGTATTCTACAAAAGGTTTGGGTGCAATATACCAAGCCGTTTTTGTCGTAGGCTAGCAAGAGAATAATAATAAGAATTACATATTGGCTATTTTGAGCAGATTTTCTATTCCTTGTAAGTCTAACATGCGTGCTTTTTGTGGATTATTATCTGTGTACAACCTTAGCAGTCAACTGTTAAGCTTTTTAAAATGTTGTTTGAACTGAATCTTTACTGTATTAGGTGCTTCTAATCTTTTAAACATTAAATCTGCTATTTTAATCTCATCGACTTTATAGTTTTTTTGTTTATATGTTTAATTACGTATATCTTACAAAGGTGGACAGTGATTCTATATGCGGATGGTATTACTTAACAAATAGTGTTACAAACATTAGTGCTGTCATAGACGATGGTGTTTGTGTAAAAGGATAGTTAAATAGAATGATGAGCTCATTTTAGGGTGTCTCAACATGTGATTATCTTTATATAGTTCATGAGCGAATCACCAGAGGATGATGTAGATCAACGTGTCATCAACTTTATAGTTTTTATATATGCTTATATATTGTGTACGTTTTACAAAGACGGATGGTATTTCTATAGGAGGATAGTATTACTAAGGTTCTAGAGGTAGATGATGCTATTAAGGACAGCGTTAGTATAGTTTGTAGGGTCTTCGATTAATCAGTAGTATTTTACCTTATTTGCCTAGCATACTCTTTATAAGTATCTGTCCTGAAAGGAACGGATTTTTCGTGATAATATCTCCAAATATCATGCAATAATTTAACATACAATCTTACTGTTTCATTAGTTTGACTTCATGGATTAAATATATTCTTATGCTACTTCTCTACCCATATAACTATGATTTATATTGTGTATAACGGTAAATGTGTTCTTGAAAAAAAATATTTCATTTTACACATGTTGACAGTTACTTTATAGTTTTCACTTACATACTGCATATGTTTTACAAAGGCTCATAGTGCTTCAATGGGCGCTATGGGCGGACAGTGTTATTATTACAAGGTCTAATATTATATAGGCGGATGGTCTTGCTAGGCGTATTGTTTGTGTTTAATTATGTGTTTCTATAGGCCGACAGTGTTATTATACTTCTATAAGATTGCATACAGATTTTAACTTGTCTCAAATTATTTTTATACTTTTCATTTACATATATAATTGTATTATGTGTGTTTCTATCGGAAAATAGTGTTACTAAAACATTTAACGTTCTGCTGAAAAGTTTTATCTATCTAATGTATTGTTTTCATAATTATTGAACAAGACAGTTAGTATAGATGATTGTGGTTTTTAAGTAACGAGTTATTATACATTTAACATACTAATTATAGTTTTCGCTTCTTTGTCTAATTTACATGACATACTTTTTTGCATTTTCTAAACTTTTATGAGTAAAACGCTTATCATTTATTCATTTGTTTTATTGTTTTAATTTCTACAACTAATGTGTTATATAACATCTATTGGTCTTGGAAAGGATACTTATTTAAATCTTTAAATAATATACAATAATTTTCAAGTTTTGTTTCATACATTTTTTCTACCATATTGAACTTTGAATTTTATCAGCATCCTCTCTTATTAAGAGGTCGACATATCAACTGTAAGTCACACTAAATATCCAATATGGTTGAGATATCCCCACCAATATTGATTGTATGTATTGACCTTCATATCAATCATGTTCAGTGTTAATGACCTCAGATAGAAGCAGAAAGAATAATTATAAATAGTAGTTCATTTAATGTTCAAAATGAAAATATCTACACAAAGGTAAGAATACAATTTTTACATTAGTAATGGTTAAACGTAGTTATTTACATAATCCTTTAAAACGAAACTTTAGCAGAACAAATCAATTTCTAAAGCAAAAACTGTAAAGTTGATGACACATTGATCAAAATCATCCTTTGTTGGTTCCCTCGGGAATTATCTAGATGTAATCACATGTTGAGACACTCTACGTTGAGCTCATCATCGTATTTATAGAAACACCATCTGCCATAGCAGCACTAACCATACTAGCACAATTTGTCAAGTAATACCATCTGCCTATTGAAACACCATCTACCTTTGTAAGACGTACGGAATTAAATATATAAACAAAAAAGTATAAAGTTGATAAAATTAAAATAGCAGATTTAATGTTTTACTTATAAAATGAAACTATAATTGTGATAATTGTAAAAACAGTTTTATGTAAATTAGACAAAATAATGATTTTAAGACTGACGTGATGTTGATCTACATCACCTTCTGGTGGTTCGCTCTCGAACTATCTGTGCGTTCATCACGCCAAAGCGTCCTCTGGTGTCACTTGTACTATGAAGTCATCGCCCTCTGGTGCTTATTAAATAACAGTTATGTACCCCTCAGATGCATATATTACGTAATAGTAATGTAACCCTCAGGCGCCATCTCTTGATCTCAACTCATCTGGCGACCCCCCACTGTGGCGGCCTCCTCTGCAAAGCAATTCCACTGTGTTAACTTTAATGTTTTTTTGGGGGAATATAGGAAAAAAACTGAATATTATGTAAAAGGTTTTTAAAATTAGGTTAAAAATCAATATACTCAAATTACGAAATGTCAGTTAATTATGTTACAGTCATAATTATAAACCCTCATGTACAGGTTTCTGTTTTTGTGTGAATAATCTATACAGTATATAGTTAATTTATATGTTAGTGCATCGAGTTTATCAATCATCATAGACTTGGATAGTTTTCATAAAGCTTTATGTCACATGAAAGTGCAGTTAAATGCTTGGCATCTACATCTCATTGATAAAGCTATTCAGTGTTACTTAAATAAAGTCACTCCTGCTAAGTAGAATCAGGTAATGTGCGGCAGTTATTGCTCACCTGTACACTAACATGTTTAACGTACTGAATTTTTCAACTCAGAAGACAGATAATTAAATTCTCATCTATCTAAAAGAATGAAAGAGGGTAAATCTCATGAGCACAGTTCATATAGCATATGTTAAGAACAAACATAACAGTCTCAGAACTCACCGTTATTCGGTGAAACCGTGTGTTCTTCTAATACCTTATGAGTAGTTATCGGAACTGTTGGGCAACCTTCTAGAGAGAAGACTAATGTATAATTCGTAGAGTAATTTATCAACAATGAAGTTACAGTCTTAAGACTTAAGTTTTTGATAAAGAAATGTTTTCTACAAGTTTAGGTACTGAGTCATTGTATACAAACGTATCTTTATTTCTGTACGGTACTATAGACTTATATACCGATTTTGTCTTTAAAAAACAATCTTTTGTGAATGATTAAAACTTAAATCTTCATGAGATTATAAAATATTGCCAAACGAACAGTCACATTTCCTTTGAATAGTAATATTTGTGGCCTGGTTAACGGTTTAGTTATTGGATCAGCTTTTCCTCTTACTTTAGCCAATGTCTTTCTGTGTTTTTATAGTAAACAACTAGGTGAAACTCGTGCTTCGGGAATGAAAAATTTTTTTAAGTGTGATATTTTGTAATTGAATGCACAAAGTTTATAAAATGAAAAGATAGCATTGTGTATTTAAACTAATTAGAATGGTTATGTGACCTGCCAAGACTACTCACGTTAAGGTCAAGTTAAGAGGTTAAGTTCGTAGAGTTCAGAACGAATCTGATAGCCGTGAGGAAGTCTCAATGACTGCGAAGTTAAGCCTAAGTGGGTTAAAACAATTCCACAATACGTGATGCCTTCTTAACAAAAGATAGTTTGAGCCAAATGGTCTGATCAAATCTGACAAATCGATGGACTTATCTAGTAAGGGACATCAGATCTCGCAACGCTTTCAAAACCCGGGGAGTCAGGAGAAAGTATTAAAACTTAACGGCGTAGCAGTATCGGTAATTTAGGTGTCTATAAACAAATGAAGAAATTCACACACAAAACCTTAAACGTAAACACTGCTGTTTGAGATTTGGCTCTGAGGGATGACAAAGTTATTCCTCAAATACATTTCACTTCGCAATACATAATACTATTTACACCCATCTCTCCTTTACCCATACGGTGAAGTTGTCCGTACTTTCTAATTTCATTTTTGCATAGTTTAATGGAGTTTAAAAAGCTTCCACATATGCACATACTTTACTCTTTTAATTATAATGCTACAGAAGAAAGCAATTCAAATTACTTTTTTATACACCTATAAGGTTATTTAGATAAAGTCAACATCCTTCAAGTAACATCATATAATATACTAAAATTAATCCATACGCTAATATCGTCATTCTTACGACATCAAAGTTTTGAAACCAGAAAACAGTTAAACGAAATCCTAGACCTAACTAACCACAAGTACAACTGAAAACTATGTTTAAATCGAAACCACATGAACGAATGTATTATTTGTAAAGGAAGGAATATCCCAACTGCAAACGTCATGCGAGGTACATGAGAATCAATGTAGTGGCTTGAACTCCCTGGAAGGTACAAAGCTACCTGGAGGAGAGAGTAAAAGAGAAATGTGTAACACATTAAATCGTAACATCACTTACCCCACAACTGAATGGAGGTAAGAATACAAGTATAGCTTGTCCAATATTCACATTAAAAACTCCAAACTGCCATTTTACGTGATTTCTACAAAACAATTATACACGTGTAACTAATGTCGAAAATCACTTGCTCTGGAAATAAAAAAATGACAATGATTAGAACTATATTTTATCTTAAAAAGACCTCACAATCATTTTTTTATGTTAGAAATGTATAAATATTTGCACGTTTACAAATAAATTAAAAAATTATATGCATATGAATGAGTTATTAGATTTAAACATTTGATGCATTAGCAACGTTTTTACATTAAAAGAGCGACTGAATGAAGAGTGTTTAACATCTTTTTATTTGTGTAACAGTTTGTGATGACGTTTTTTTCAATGGCTGTATTAGAAGGTACTCTAATCATTTAAATTTTCATAGTGTTAATTACGAAGACATTTATAATGCTGAGATGGCATCAGATTACCTAAGTAGCGAAAGCGTTGGAATTGCTGTTTTGTAATTGATAAAGCTACACAATGGGCTATCTGCATTCTGTACACCGAAGGGAATCGAACCCCGTATTTTGGGATTTTAACGACGTACAATTACAGCTGACTCACCTCGCACAGCAAAATCGAATTTTGTATATGGAAAGTGTTACTATAATCTTTTCCGTAACGCTACAACCAATGTTATAATTAATGTAATAATTAAATAACATATTTGTGATGCTGAAGAACAATAATTAATTAAGATATACCAATTACTGCTATTACTGTCAAAATAAAAAGTGAAATATTTGATCCTTTCAAATTTAACACGTGAAAAATACATTTAGAGTGCTTTATTACTTATAGAATGTCTTTTATGTTTTGAATAGTACTTTAACAAATAGAAAAAAGTGTCATTAAAACTCTGTAGCAACTATAATAGTGGTAGTTTCACTGACGCAAATATTTTTGAAATGTCTATATTTGTTGGAGCTTGTTCTATGGCTTAATATATGTAGAATTGGATTGTGTAAAGTGGTATACAAAGTATTTTTATCTTATTAAGGAAATGAGATATGTTGTGATTTGTGTTGAATAAAGTGGCATTTTTACTGTAATCTCTCGTTCCTTGATGTTGCCTTAGTATACTACAAAGAAGCAAAGTAGGCAACGCCGAATCAACTCAACTAGAAATAAGCAGAAAAACAATAATGCTTAGAAAATAACAACGTTCATTTATAAATAATCTTACACCGAATTACCGTTTTGACGTTTAGATGCAATCTCCTGTGCTTAGTTATTTTTTTAGTGAATCTATTTCAAAAACTATTATAAAGTTCGTAAAAATAATCAATTGACTACATTACATAGTACTAGAAGGTTATTGTAAAAAAATGAGTTATTTAGTGTGAGTGCTACGAAATCAAATTACTTGGAAATGTTTTTCCAGAATTAGCTTTTACACCATTGCCTCATTAATTGAATATTACATATGCTAGACTGCATACATTTAATAGGATTCTTGGTCTACTTATTTAATCTACAGGTCTAGCTCTTCAAGGAAATCGTAATTTTTTACAGTTTTAATATTATTATTATTATCATTCTAACAGTTTTAGAGAAAGAATGCTGAAGGACATCATATTTACAGTAACATACGATTCGGTGTTACTGCTCCAAAGACATTACATTGAAATAACGTAAAAGTACTCTGAAAATGTATATCTTGTTAGTGTTAAGCTTATAATTTAACAAACTACAAAGTTTAAATGATTCGTATTTAGGTTAAACAAATTTAATTAGTTTGAAAAATATTGCTGGAATGGAATTTGTTTGTAATTAAGCACAAAGCTACACAAAGGGTTATCTGTGTTCTGCCCACCTCGGGTATCAAGTCCGCAGACATGCCGCTGTGCCACTGGGGGGTATAGAATATAGTGGGCTTATAAATGGTAATATTATAACAGTTATTTGCACCCCAAATTAGATGAAGAAATGTGTTGTAGATTTGTGGAAGTTTGTAGTTCAGCATTTTAATATTTATTTCCTAAATTTATATATGAAAAGCATAATTCTTCTTTCTTAATGTGCCTATCAAAACTTATCTAAAATGAAAGATCTAAATCCAAAATAAACGGAATGGTAAAGTGTAGACAAAAGCGACATTCAAGAAGGCGTCAAGTATACAGTAGCCATTTAAAATGATCTCACCCCATCTGGGCCTGACATGGCCTGGTGGGTAAGGAGCTCGACCCGCAATCTGAGGGTCGAGCGTTCGAATTCCCTTCACTGAACATGCTCGTTCTTTCAGCCGTGGGGGCGTGATAATGTGACAATCATTCCCACTATTCATTGGTAAAAAAAGTAGCCCAAGTGTTTGGGTGACTAGCTGCCTTCCCTCTAGTCTGTCCCCTGGTGGAACAACGGTAAGTCTTCGGCTTTACAACACTAAAATCAGGGGTTCGATTCTCCTCGATGGACACAGCAGATAACCCGATGTGGCTTTCCTATAAGAAACACACACATACTCTCTAGTCTATCAATGCTATATTAGGGACGGCTAGCGCAGATAGCTTTGCGTGAAATTCAAAACACAACAAATCAAACCAATTATCTCATCCTTTCACCTTCCAAGGTGAATCCTTACTCTTTCCTCCTCCTCCTCCTAAATTAATATATTACTAATTTTATTACCTCCTAGTAATATATAAAACAACAATATTACCTAATTTGCTTCGCAATTTTTAGGGGGCAGGAGGAATAATTTTCAAAGGATAATGTATCCGAAATTTGAATAAACACTGTACAATTTCCAAAGAAGTCCGCAGTTGTTTCTTTCATCACGTTAATTTTTAGAATTTATTGAGAACAACTTTGGAATACATGGTAGATGGCGATAAAAAGTAACAGTGTATTGCAATTGAGTATTTCGATTTTCTTCCTTAAAACTATTAATTAACCATTAGTAATGTTGTTTAATAATGAATTTGCAATTCAACAAGTTTTTAGTAAGCCGCTCCAAAAAAATACTTGTGACTTTATGAGAAATATTTCAAAAGTCAACGGGCAGCAATGAAAGTAAGAGAGTATTTGATACACAATTTTCCCAAATGTGAGTTTTATTATGAATTTTCACCTCGATAAAGTTCGTAATTTTAAAGTATGTGGTGGGATTTGGGGGTCATTTGGGGGGGGGGCAAAGGCAGCACTTGGTTATACTGGCGCGGCGCTGCTTATCAGAGAACAGGATGGAATATATTAACTTTATATTGCATTATTTTTGTATAATATATTTTATAAGTGTACTTTAACGTTTTAGGAAAATTGGCGTTTGAAGCGCAAGATGAGTTCATTAGTGAAAACATTATGGTCTAATACTAAAAACAAGGTATTAGATAACATAACGTTATTTAAAAAAAAATTAAAAACTACCACGAAAAATCAACGTTAACACATGCACATGCCTTATATAACTGAAGTTCTCGCTGATTTTATTTTAAAATACACAGTAATTCAATTTAGCTGGAAGAGAAAAACTTAAAAATTTATGTAGATAAATGTGTAAACAAAAACGTATTTATGCATTATAGCGAAGGAAAATTACATGCACAAAAACTCATAACACTTAGCTGATAGAAAACAGGTGTAGCTTCCTAACTAGTTACATCTCCTGTGCCAGTTCTTCTAAGTCAAGTAAGCGTGCAAGACCAGAAGCCAGAAGTTTTGAATAAGTAAAGGATGTATATTTATTTTGTTCTTATCGTCAATAAGAACGAAATGGAAGCGAAGTGGAAAGACATACATACTGGAACATTACAGCAATTCATTTTCTGCGCTTTCGAAATGAGATTTCCTGTTATTTGTCTTTGACTATTGATCCTAGATTCATCTAAACTTGGCGATTAAAGTAATTTTGGTTTTTGAGAGCAATAGCATATAATTTGAAACTAAAATATTAATTTTCAATAAAGTAGCCATCAAACAATACATAAATCAGGCTTTGTGACCACCAATAAATCTTTTTGTTAAAATTATTTAAACATTGTTACTCTAGCATGAAACAATGATGGTTTGAAAGCCTATATATTAGGGTTTTTTTCTCTTTTATTTCGGTGTTGTGTTATGGGCTATTTGATTAACAATAACGTAAAATATATATAAATTATGCTAGACCAAAGGAATTGCATTTATAACGGGAAATTTTATTAATATATCACTTTAGAGTAATATTATAAACATTAATAAGTTGATATAAACTAAGAATATTTCCTTTGATTTTAAAGTACTGTTAACAACAATATACAGCTCGTGATCCTCAAAGATATTTTGGGTTTCGCATCCTTGAAGATCCGTCTCTTTTGAACTGCTAGATCTTTTAAACGCGTATTACTTGGCAGACCCAGTTGAAACTTAATTACAGTGAATATAGCGACTTTTGGGTTTTATCAATGTTCCAGATCTTGTGCTATCCTTGGAATTACTTTCTCCATATCAATTCTGCTCAAATATGTATTTTTTACAAGCTCTTGGGAAGGATGACGAGATTAATTTTAGCTATTGTATGTGGACGACTACCACGACCAGGATCAATAAAACCAAAGGCCTAAGTTTTGGTTTGAATTTCGCGCAAAGCTACACGAGGGATATCTGCGCTAGCCGTCCCTAATTTAGCAGTGAAACACTAGAGGGAAAGCAGCTATTCTTCATCACCCACCGCCAACTCTTGGGCTACTCTTTTACCAACGAATAGTGGGATTGACCGATACGTTATAACGCCCCCACGGCTGAAAGGGCGAGCATGTTTGGTGTGACGGGGATTCAAACCCGCGACCCTCTGATTGCAAGTCGACTGCCCTAACCATAAAACAAAGGCAGTAACATTCATTGAAGCTATATCGTAAGTCTTGATAAGTATGCTGTGACTCCGTTTATCGGACATTTTTCTCATGAAAACAGACGTTAATTTCAAGGTTTGATTCTATACACGTAAATATTTGTTTGGTTCGTGAGTCTTACTAAATTTTAGATTATTATCTCGTTAATTGTACAAAGTGATATTTCAAACCTCATCATAATGACGGTTTTGGACAGAAAAGTTCTCTTCTGTTACCACATCTCTGACTTTTCTGATGATGTTGTTACACCAGATTTAGGCTATTGGTGCGGGATTGGAGCTCAGTCTTGTTCTAATTGCTTTCTTGTTCGAGTTTTTTCTGCTTCTAGCGAGAACACTGAAGACTGTTTTTGGGGAAATGTTGTGGCATTTTTCTCTACATCGTTTTGGTGTCTCATCATACGGATATCTTTCATTAGAAAAGGTTATGACATATAGCATAGGTCTGTCTTTGAAGATTGGAGCTCTAGTTTTTGTACCTAATTAGGCTTTCTTGTT
>NW_013665958.1:595312-605951 GCF_000517525.1 Limulus polyphemus | reverse complement strand
GAAAAGGTTATGACATATAGCATAGGTCTGTCTTTGAAGATTGGAGCTCAGTTTTGTCCTAATTGCTTTCTTGTTCGAGTTTTTTTCTGCTTCTAGCGAGAACACTGAAGACTGTTTTTGGGGAAATGTTGTGGCATTTTTCTCTACATCGTTTTGGTGTCTCATCATACGGATATCTTTCATCAGAAAAGTTTATGACATATAGCATAGGTCTGTCTTTGGAGACGTTGCATTATTGAATATTTGGGAATTCGCCAAAAACCAAAGGTTGATATGAGTCATAAGCACGTCACCCGTGACGCCATGGTTCGTTACTATATTAATATATTGAAATCTTTCAAATAAAATACGATTGATCACTAAAGCAGAAAGATGAAGAAAAGCGTTTTTTATTACAGTCCTAACATTTCAAAGAGCAGGTTTTTAACAAATGCAATGAAATGTTTTACATTTGTTCTCTATTGTAGCAAACGTTCTTCCTCATAAGTTTTGGTGTTAAGCAATAGGGCTAATTTACAATAACGTATAATAGCTAAAGTTCTATTCAAATGTTATGAATTTTGGGCTGAGCATTCCCCTAAATTTCTATTTAAATATTTTAATATTAATCCTGATCTTTAAGTTGACGTTTTGTGAACTGATGATTGTTGACATTATGAAGACGTTTAGGAATATTAACGAAATTTTAAGAATTTTTGTCGTTAATGCATCTTCAGTTTTTCTAAATAGATAAAAAACAAGTATTTCCTATTTTTATTAGGAAAACCTTAAATAACAATAATTCAAACTTATTGTCATCAAACACTATGTACTTAATGTAAAATGCTTTCACTTTATCATACTTCTAAGCAAAGTGTTTGGTGTTATGATATCTTTGTAAAAGGGAATAGCTGGGCCTAGGACATATTTGTTGCTTTCGGTGTTTGTTGAATAAATTAAAGTTTACAATATCATACTTTTAGTGTAACTTTTCTTAATGGTTATATGTTATCTCTATTAAAAATAAAAATAAAACTTTTTGTTTATTGCGTAAAAACTTGCTATCTTGTAAAAAGAATGTTTACCTTTGCAAAAAACACTATAAGATATCAAAGTAGTGTCTTTTGTATTTTCTTCGATTTGATTTAAAAAAAAAACTTCGCTCATCCGTAAATAAACAACAACATAGGAGTGAGTTGGTTACGTGAATCTTTACCTCGGAGTCAAAAGTGATTGAGTTTGTTTTCTTATAAAACTAGTGCTTGTGTCGTTTAAAGATACGTGTGATTAGTCTAAGCATTTAGCTCGAAAACAAGAAGCTGTCAAAGTAAGTAAGGAGTCCTAACACAGTGCAAAAGTAAATAAAATCGTGAAAGTCTCTAATAATGATTTTCCACACATACACACACACCCTCCAAAGAAAGTAGTCTTAAGACTTGCAATTATAATCTTCAGCTTGGATTTTGTGAGTTTAGAAATCCAACGAAAAAGTAAACACGTTGTTATGAATAAAATACAAAAGTATCGTTTGTTAGCAATCACTTTGACCTCTAAAGAACAACAACTTATAAGGTTTGATGATGATGATGATGGTAAACATCATTATATATATATTGACGTGTAGAAGAGCCCAAGACAACGTCTTCAATTTGGTGAAACAGGTATTCAATGAAAATATAATGACTACTTTTATTTAAAGGTATTAAACATTTCAATATTTCCTTTAAAATAACCTATATAGTTTACACAGATTTATAATACGGTTTTCTTTATTAGAATATGTATAAAGCACTCATCAAGAGGTTACAGTTTAACGATTCAATTAGAATATTAAATTAAATCAACGTGTGTAGTCTCGTTATTTTATAATTATTTTGTAATAGTGTCAACGAATAACTGGCATAATCTAATGCAAGAGTAGATCATCTTTGTAGACCTTTGAAAACCCATTCACCATACCTTGGCATGATGCAGATTATTTTTCTTCTGTTCCTTACAACAAAGAAATCATTAAGTCGTTTGTTCACCAATTTCCTAGCTAAGGTATTGAAAACAAGGTAAACTAGTTCTTTAGGAACCATTGGTAATATGCATGATAAAGCATGTGATTCAAATGTATATGAAGATTAGGAAGTTATGACAGTAATATTTCCAGATTGGATATGAGTATGTTGAAAACATTTCAATTGTTTGTGACTATAGTTTACAAGTGTATTTTATTTGTGATTGTAAGTTGTAGATATAACTATAGTTCGGACTCAAGTATTGGATGATACTTCTATGATGACATGTCAGGGGACTTGTTTGAGACTTTTTACTATAATCAATCAATATCTACGCTTCAAGGATCTTATTACATCAACACCTGTATAACTCAATATTTAGCATGGCTTAACTAATTCCAACCAATACTTGTGCTTTATAATGAAATGTGCCTTTAAAAGTATGTTAATTCTTTACTTCTCACCAGATCACATATTTAAATACAGCTTAAATAGGTTTCAAAAAGGTTTCAAAGTTTCCTTTTTTTTTGTGCTCACTTCAAGCATGATAAGTTGGTCATAGTTTGAGATGCAGTGGTGTTCTTAGCTAGTAGTTTATCTTAGCTATGGTTTCATTTTTTGAACTAAGAGGGCTTCTTATTTCCTTAGCGCCCATTTATCTTTCGCTGAGTCTATTATTTGATAGTGTGCTATGTTTGGCTTTCTGCTACAATTTTTGTTTAGGTGGTTGTAAATTCTAGTTGTTAGAAAGGCCGTTTTACGTGTGTTCCTTGATTCTGTTAGTCGGGGCTCATGTTGTTGGCCGAATGGACACGTATATTCATAGACCGCAAGCACCTTTTTGAAAGAGGTAGATTGTGTATTTCTTAGAAGGAAAAAAATACATATTCGTTTGTTCAAGTTGAAAATCATTCAACATATCTCAATTTTTTTTTCATTTTCAAAGAGAAAAATACTTCCTTCAAAAGATTACTTGTGGTGTATCGATACACATGCCCATGCTGAAGACATGAGTACATTCGGTCAACGACATGAATCCTGGCTAACAGAATTAAGGAGCATGCCCAAAATAGCCCCTCCAACAACTCTTGAATTTACAACCATCTAAACAAAGACTGTAGCAAGAAGCCAAACATCGAACACTTTAAAATAATAGAATGGACACTAATGAAAAAAAGCCAGAAAATGAAACCAAAGCTAAACAGCTAACTAACAAACCATTGCATCTCAAACTATGGTAAACTTATCATGTCTAAGACAGGCACAAAATGGAAACTTAGAAATAGTTATCAGAAAGATAAAAATAATGTATACGTCGGTTTTTCTATTTAATTTCCTTATTCAGTAGAATTTCTGATACCAGACAAGACACAGGCATTATATAGGTGTGAATTAATCCACTTAAGGTTGTGAAATATCTTTTCTGTTTATAAGTTTGTTAGAACACAAATATATCAACAAACTACATCAGAATATTTCATAAATGGGATTCAGTTTTAACCATGTTGTTTCACCAATGCACCATAAACCATTACATAAAGCGCCAAGTTGCGAAAGTTCTAGCAAACTGTATTAGATTTTCATCTTATGTAAACCTCATAGAGCACGAGGCCCATAGTTTGACACAGAAAACGCATTTAATTCGCATACAACTTCAATAAAATATTAATTATTTAAATAAGTAGAAACACTCAGAAGACCAAACAGTTAGCTCGTTTGCATGAAATTAACAATACCATAATTATGAAAGATAGTGAGCCCGAAAGCTGAATGTTTACTCAGAATTCTCTCTTGCGCCGAATAAATTTCATGAATGCGTTGCCTCTTCCTACTCCATGGTTTCAAGAATCCCAATATGCTGTTGTATATTGCAGACAACTGTCTACAAATTGTAAGTCTGGTTTCAGCATCTGAAATTTAAACCGCGAAATGTGTTCTATTTAATAAACAAGTCCATTGAAAATATCATGCATATTTTTATGTAAAAATACAAGTAACGAGATGGAAGATAAACCGGTTCGGTATAGTTCTTACCCTCACCCACCCCCATGAGCGGCAATGTGGTAATATCTGTTTATATTAATGTGTTATACAATATTATGTTATTGGAAATTACGTGTATAACACGTTAACATATTTGAGCCTTTTAAGCAGTTTTTTCCTATGTTAGTATATATCAAAAAAGGAATTGTTTTCTATGTCTGACGTTGAATTTTAACTAATATATAATGATATAATAAAAAAAACATGTAGAGAACATATATTTCTTTCTCTAATATTATTACATTGTTAAAACAATTTATTCTAAAAAGCTCACTTAAGATAATGCATTTAATTATTTATACAAAACATATTACTTTTTGTATAGTAAAGACATACTACAATAGTAAAGCTACAAAGTTAGTTACTGTGTATCTCTTAGAGTTTAAAATTAATACCATAAATTTATGATGCAGGTTGGCCCTATAGTAGAGTTCTGAATGTCGGAGCTGGCAGGGTGGGTTCGTATCCGTGTTTTACTACAAAATATTACCCGCACTTTTAGCTGTGTGTGCGTTATAAGAGTTACATGAAAAACCTTTGAGCAGATAGAGGGTACTGCTGACTGCCTGCCTGTCTTCCCTTTGGTTAGAAGTCCAAAATTAGAACGGTGTTAGACAGCCTTAGTAGCTTCGCTATAAATACAGTTCCCACGAATTTACAACATTATCTACATAACTCAATTATCAAATACAATTTTAAGGATGAAATCTGGTTATCTACACTCATCATAACATTTTCTATCATATAAACATGGTTAAAGTTGTAAAATTTTCTTTTTAACTATATTAGATATCTAATTATGACCCTTTAGCATTTTATAATGAAGCCATAAGTTTAATATATATGAAAATTTCTCATGTGAAAACAACGCTTTATTTTGTCACAGAATATTTTATTTGAAAAGAATATCTTGCTGTGATACTCTACACTGTAAATGCCTGAGCAAGTTAATTAATAAGGAAATGAACTACCAAAATAACTTAATTTCAGTGATGCATCATGACATTAAAATATAATTTTCCTTATAATTAGTTATTGGTGCATTCTATACTTGGTTGATAATCCATATTAGCCGTACATTACGTTTACCAGCTGTTATGTTTGCAGGAACATATATCATTACCTTTACTATATAGAGAATAAAGGAAAAGTTTCTACTTCATTTTCGAGAGGAAATTGCCTAACACCTGTACTTTCTATCTGTTGATTTCTGAATACAATTTAGAATAATAAGATTCGCTGAAGTAACTTGATATATGTGTTAAATGTAATGGCGTGTGGATAAAGTAGATGAAAATAATATCGAAAAAATGGTCCCGATTTCAAGTTTGAAAATAGCCTGTCGCTTGTAGTATTCTATAGAAAGGTTTTACAGTATATTTTCGAAGTCTGAAAAAATATCGCTATTCTTGGATAACATGTAAGATAGTTCGCAAGATTAAAAACTTCGAAACTTAACCTAAAAGTCGAGTCTTGCAGAAAGTGCCTAAACTTTAGATTTGATTTTTGTTGTTCCTGTCAATAATAGAACGCACGGTTCTTTAAGTTTTAACACAGTTACATCTAAGTTCTCTTAACAGAACCTCTGGTTTTTAGTAATTGAAAAAATAAATTTTTAATCCAAATAACGAAAAACCTCTCCCTTAAACTTTAGATTACTGCTGGTAGTATCAAAGTACTTATGGTGGGCACCACCCTGATTTTTAAATATTAAGATCACATGATAAACAGAAACGAAACCACTACTATAGAAATGAAATCAACACAACGCTGTGATATTATTTTGATATTAGCTTTAACTATGAATGGATGTGCTTGCTGATCTGTCGCCCTTTTGTTATTATATTTTTCGCGATTTTTTCTACTCGCTTTTAATGGTTTCGGCTTCTTCTCTATAGATCTAATTCCTGATACTTTTTGAATTTGATTTACTTTGCTTTACTTCATTTGATTTAAATAACTGTTTTTTTTATCACTTTTTCTCGTGTTTCTCTTAACAGTTATTTTCAGAGTTTCTTCTAACCAGTTGTGTGGCTCTTTCAATCTACTGCTATACAATCTTTCACCTTTGATTATCCATAGAGTACAATTTCCTATGTTTGCCTTTGCGATTTCCGGTTTAATCATACAAGAAAAGAAATGTCATCGAGAGTAATCCCTCTAAATCCCGTAGGTTGAAAACAGATTGTATTTTAACACAATCTCTCGTCCTTGCTTACCTTAACCCGTGTTACAAACTGTTTCAGGTAGAAATATTCAATTTCACTTGTCATTCACTTCCTATAACGAAGATCTCCGTAATGTGTTCCACGCTTTTCCTGTGACTTCTAAGTTCTCTCCTGCTGCTATTTGTTTTGATTTATAGCCTTCCCCTTATTTACTTAACTTTTTCAATACTTATTTAGTTCACCATATTACTTATTTTGCTCTTATTTTCTTGCTCTAAGTAACATTCACTTATTCTCGATTAAAGAAAAACTTCTATTTAGAGTTTGTTTTGTCTTGGATGTAAATCTTTCGATATACAACATTCTGTACAACAACAAGTTTATTTATCCCTCTATTATTTACAGGACGTTTTATTTGCTTATCTAGAATCTTCGAAGTAACGAATTAACCTTAAAAGTAATGCTTTATTCACCAGATGCTTTAGAGGATTTTATTAAGCAATAATTTATTGCTAGATGATAAGAAAAGCTTTGAGTGAGGAAACGATTAGGTGTACAAAAGAAATATTGGCCAAATTATTAAAACTTTGCAAGTAATGTTTTCTCTCATTAATGATGCTACTTGCGTTTTGAAGACTATCTAATTTTTCATTGTATATATTGCGAACTTGTTTACACTGTAGCGCGTTACAAATATTTTAGAACAGTGATTCTGAACGTGGGGGGCACGTTCAATATTTTGAGTTGTCGAGGTGGGGCATGGAGCAAAAAAGGTTAAGAACCACTGCTTTAGAATTACTAACACCAGCTACTAGTGGAACAGTAAGGCTACAAAAGAGAATAATTCAGTACTTATGACTTGGTTCGTATAATCAATTTAAATAAACTGGAAAGCTATTTTCAAAACATCACATCAAAACCGTATCAAATGTAGTATTTTGAATAAGCAATATAAAAAGAATTATATGTAGGTAAATTATATACCCCTACAAGTAGGAATCATGCGTCACTTATAAATCCTGAAAATAAAAAAAAATGTTTTGGTATACTTCCTTTTAAGTTTAATTAATTATTTTAAGATAATTTGCGTACGGAAGAGCTTAAAAACTTTGCAGCGCTTAAAATACAATATTTATATTCAAAGACAGCTGCCACAGAAATCAGTCAAAACTCTTTAAAATTAAAACAAGAGAAAATCCTCAATAGCCGCGGCACTTGAAATACTTTCAGGCAGAATTAAGGTAAATTAATCTATGAGACTTTTTTCCCCTTTTTATAAGCTATTAGAATTCTTTTAGGCAAGATTAGAATAAATTAATCTATGAAACCTTGGGTGTGGTCAAATACATCAATCGGAAAGGTTTGACCTCTTGAATTCAAAACTGTAATTAGATCTCAAATCGGTCAAGAGATGACTGAGCTATGATCTAAAAATTTGTACTTGAAAAAAATTAACAAAAAACTTAGAGCCGTTCAACCAAGTCTAAAAATTGTGATGATTTTAAAAGTATCTTGCATAAATATGTGACTTGTTATATATACATTAATGAATAAGCAAAACAAGCTTCAAATATTCAACGTTTAGAAAAAGAGAAGTAAAAGGAATATTTCGATAAGATCCAACTTACGGTACTTTTTACACTGTCTGTTCTTTTTATAAACAATATATAAGTCTACTTTTAAGTTCTGAATGGAACTTTTTCGTTGAATTTTTATCCCTTCATATGAACACTTCCTTATTAGTGTCATATTCGTACAAGGCATTTCAACTGTTACTCCACTAGAAACAACATCGAACACTTCAAATCAATTTGCATAATAATAAGTTTCAAATAAGCCAGGAATATTTAAAGGAACAACATAGTACAGTTTGATGCTTAAGTTATCATAAAAATATAATGAATCTTTAGTTTTTAGTAATAAAAAGAGAAGTTCAGCTTACTATGGGAACTTTTTAGATTATTTCAAAGATAATTACTGAAAAATGAAATATTCCTAATTATTTTTGTGTCGTCTAGAAAGTTCAGAGAGTAGTACATATTGAAAGAAATTGTCATTTTACGTTAACTCGTACGTGTGGTAACAAAATAGTATCAACAAATTTTCCAACTACATGCAGGATCGTTATCTGCGCTAGCCATCCATAATTTTGAAGTGATACTTTACTTTGTTTGAAGTTAAGCACAAAGCTACACAATGGGCTATCTGTGCTCTGCCCCGCGGGTATCGAAACCCGGTTTCTAGCGTTGTAAATCCGCTGTGCCACTGGGGGGGGGGGCTTGAAGTGATACACTAGAGAGGAAACACTTACATAACATCACTCACCACCAGTTAAGCTACTCTTGACCAACGTGTAGTGGAATTAACTGTCACACTATAACGGTTGAAAGGGCGAGTATATTTGATGACAGGTTTCGATCCCACGACCCGCAGATTGTGAGTAGAGCGTCCAAACCATCAGGCCATGCTAAGCTGTATAATTAATAATATATGTTATTAAATCTTACTTTAATATCTAAGAATGTAACCTAAATATAAAATAAATGTAAATAATTTTAAATTTGCTATCTGTTTACTTACCATCATTAAACCCAGGAACAGCCTCTTCAAACTGCTAAATATCTATTCCAAGGTAACGTACAAATTAAATAGAAGTAAGAAGACATTTTGCATAGTAGACTACACTTTGAATTCACTGGTTTTTACACATTCAGTTTAGACTCTTCTTCGAAGGTTTCTAAATTCCATCACATTACTTTTTATGCTGAAAACATTTAAGGATGTCTTCAAATTCTGAATGTATTAAATTAAACAAAAAGATATAACATCCTCTTTCTTTAATAATTGTTACTGTATTTGCAAAGCTTGGCTTATATCAGCTGCATAATATTAGCTTACATTTCCTAGCATAAAGCGTGACTTGGTATCTGTTGGCCAGAAACATACGTCACGCTACCATTTGTTAAATTCCTTCATATTCTGTAGTTTTCATATAGAGAAAGAGTAAAATATCATTTGAGGAAAGTTGATATTATTTAAGCGGATGTTAATTAAATACGTTTTATTATTTTCTACGATAATAATTTCATTAATTCATAAATAAAAAGAATTATTCTACGTTGAAAAGTAGCTGACAGCAGTACATGTTAATTACTAACTGCCCCCCCAGTGGCACAGCGGTATGTCTGCGGACTTACAACGCTAGAATCCGGGTTTCGATACCCGTGGTGAGCAGAGCACAGATAGCCCATTGTGTAGCTTTGTGCTTAATTACAAAACAAACAAACAATTACTAACTCTAAGCTTGCCACTGAAGAAGCACAAAACCAAGAAAGGTGTGAAATTACATGAGATTTCATAAAAACCTCGGGTCTTTGTTATTGATATTAACTTCCGATCAAAGCAAGTGACCTACATAATTAAGAACTAAACACCAACCCGGTAATGACTATAGCTAATTAAATATATCGTTCTTTCTTATAATGACCAGAATCCATTATTTCATCAGTTGCTTACCCTCGTCGTTAGCAATACTTATGCTTGTCTTCTAATACTTTGAAGATTCTGTTTATATTTAATGGTTGTTTGAAATTAACAGCAATCAGTAGACTTTCAAGTAGATTAAGTTTATTCTACGGAATAACTTTTGACTTTTGATGTTTAATTAAGTTAAAAGTCTAGTCTATAGTAAAAATTTAAATGATTCATCTATAAGAAAATATATGTAAATTCCATTACGTTCTCATTAAAATAAATAAATAGATGTTTATGCAATTCCTCATAGTTATAAAACATACGTACAATTATACATATTGACTGACCCTAGTTTACTTGAGTTTATCTAAAATATGGTACGCAAGTTTAATTATTTGATTTTTTCAAAACTAAATTTTATATGTAATACATTTTTTGCAGCCATTAAAGTGTTAGACCTTCAGCGATATAATGTGCAAATGTCATAACTAAACAAATCCATGACTTAGTATATGAATATATCGTTATTCTTGTCTAACCTTAGAATTTGCATCCCAGAGTCTGAAATGTAAGCTCAAAACGTGTTTAACTTGATGCCTGGCTGCTTGCTGGACGACTCATAGAGCGGAAATCAGCTGGACGTCTGGCACGTTGGTCATGTGCAAAGATAAAGAAATTAAAAACTCTAGTTTCTCTGTTTTTTAAATGGGACTCATCTCATGATGTGGAGGATACGACACTGTGAAAAATCCTGGTGGAACTCAAGATTGAATATAATCCTAAAGAAGGTTACTTCTCTCTCTCTCAGAATTTTTTGGAATCGTCTTAACTTTACTCCATCTCTGTCCTGTGAATATCATCTTTAAATAACTCAGTAGCCACCACAGATAGCTTACCAAAAAACAAGCAATGAAGTTGAGTTTACCTTGTACCATTTGTGTAATTAAGTAGGTTATAATTATCAAATATTTG
>NW_013665958.1:586616-594312 GCF_000517525.1 Limulus polyphemus | reverse complement strand
AATGATCTATATACAAAAGTTTCACAAACTTACAAGCAATATAAGTCGTATTTCTAGTCTGGAACTTTCTTGATATCTTATGGAGGGTTCAGGATGAGCGAATTAATTTCGAGTTGATGTAGGTGTAATTCACTTAACAGGGAGCTAACTGACCCTTTAGATCTCACTGATTACAGGTCGGGTTTCCACTGATGACATTAAGATACTCTTTTTTTTTTTAGGCTCGTCGCATTGGTTATATTTATTGGTGTGTGGAGAGTTTCTCTAAAATTCATATTACGTAACAATACAAAGCTACATTAAGCTTTTATGTACAAACATATATTGTTGATTCTTACACCAGAGAATCTTCTACAACTTTATAGAATAGGCGGGAGTTTTGCAATATATATTTAACACTCTAAGCTATGCATATTTCTAAATATAAACTTAATCTAAACAAACGTTGATATTAAAATAAATATACATAATAATATATTCGTTACATAGCTCACTTCATTTGTGATTGAGTCAAACTTATCTACACTTCTTTCATCACATCCAAAACCTCGTGTTATTGTGGTTCTTAATTTATTTAACTGTTGGCCTTGTGTACTAGGAATATCATAATAATATCTACTGTAGCTCTGGACTTTTAAATCGAACAAAATAATGATTTAGCTAAGAGTGTTGTACAGAAAAGCTAAAGTATACGTCATTAAAGTTGTAAATAATTGAAAATATTGAATGTTAAAAATAATATGTTTAATTCTAGGAAATGGCGATATCAAATTAATCCTAAATTAGGCATTTCTTTAAATTTGCACAAGCCACCAATCAATCTCACCAACAGATATCGATAAAGAAGGACTGAAGCGCATTTTTAAAACATAAATATTTTTCCTTGTTCTTAATTAGTACATTTTATGTTTGATAAATAGTAAATTCAACTAAAATAAAGAATTAACATACTAAATGTACTAGATACTAAAGAACAAGTGACATTTCCACACGAGTTTTAGGCTTCAGTTTTAACTTAACGATACGTTTTAATGTTAATACATTTTTTTCAGACATAAATTGTAGATGCCTAATAAAATGAATATAATTACGTACAGAACTGACATTAGTTTTCTAAACTATTGTCTTTTACCCGTACGGAATAAATAATTAAGGTATATTGAAAGCAAAAGCGATAACAAATGTTCACAAGACTAAATATACACGAACTAACTGAAAATCAGCAAAGAGTTTGTTCATATACTTTCCATGCCAATATCCTACTAATATGAGATAAACAAAACATGCTGCTCTTAGAAAATGAAGTATGCCTCATTATTTGCAATGTATTCCAGAGAGTGTGCTTTTAGCATAATTTAAGATGCAAATCGTGACAAGCGCAGTAATCATTCATTTCATGTACTCTACAACTATCCACAGCCCATCAATCAATCACTATATATTTCCTCTAACTACCTTAAAGCATATCTTCTGTTCATGTTAAACAGTACTTTTGTAATCAAAGTAATCAATTCTGGCTCATTTTATTCCCTGTACAAAATAATAGCATGTTATTGATTTACATACAACATATAACATCATCGTTCTATTACTAACTTTGTAAAGTCCAGTTTCGATGTTACACTTATTCGTTATGCTTCACTTTTATCTCTGTATTTTTAAACCCATTAGTTTGAATATAGCGGTTATTTCTTTTATGTCAGGAATCTATTTCTTCAATTCCAGAACTAGAATTTAAGAATAATGATTCTTTATTCTAATTTCACTTGTCACTAATTTATTCTTTTACTTTCAAAATTCGAAATATTTTGTTAGTTTTTTAGTTAAAATATTTATTTTACTAAGTCATCAATCCGTTTAAAATGAACATTGTGCGTTTAATGTTACTTTATTGGATTTTTACTACATTAATGTATGTGCTGCCCAGTTTGAGTGAAGTTTGTTGGTTTTACTTCTATCTTATCATTTATTCATTTATCCACTCTAATTATTGTTAAGCTTCTTTTAAGTTATTAAATTATCTGTTCATTACGATATGTTTTTTTTACGATTGTTAATTTATTGGTTCACTTGAAAATGTTTGGTTTGAGATTCATTTTATATTCATCTTAAGTTGCTAAATTATTGCTCTTTTTTAAGTGGCCGAAGTGGAGTGGAATATTTTTCTAGTTATATTTTGCTTAGTTTACTTTTTCATTCTGATTTATTCAGTTCTTTCAACTACTCAAGGTTGAAAGTAAGTGTGCAAATTCACACATACATTATACTTAGTTATAAGTCTACCAATTGACTAGAATTTTCAAATTGTACGTATCTCATTATTTACTTCATTTGCACGATGCTATACGTTCTTCATTTAAAAGAAAAATTTCATATTTTATTATTTTGTTATAGCTTGAGTTAAATCTTATGACATGACCTCATTTTGCATCTTAGTAAAATACCTCTACGGTTACACTGCTACAAATAAAAAGGGTAGATTAATTTTTATTATTTTTAACAAACATATTTATTTTTTTCTGTCTTCTTTGAGTTTATTTTTACACCAACATTTGTAGATAAAACAAAATTTAAATATCAAAAAGAATAATATACCATTTTAGCCTAGAATTCATAAATCATGTTGACACTGAACGAATTTTAAGTGATACATTACAAATTTTTGCACAAAGTCTTAATATTCGTAACATGCACAGTCGTTAATCAAACTGTCATTCATGTAAAATTAAAATAAATGTTGCCCATCATTCAATATGCACTTAATCTATTTGATTAGAATAGAAATAATTATTGAAATTAATCAAAAAGGTATACTTTTGTCAAGTGCTTCTTTGTATTTTAAAGATTTTGAACATAGAAGAATAACTCCCAATGATTAAATACTCTTCAGTCAGAACAACTAGGTGATGCTACTGCCATAAGTAACGGCTTGAAGCCGACTGAGTCCAAATATTCTTATTTACCGATTTAAAAGTTATAATAGATGTATTAGGTATAACTAAAATTATGAGATAATTTTTATGAATTCATAATTATTCGGTAGTGATTTTTTGTCAAAATATATCACGTTGATATCATTGACATCACACATCCAAAGTGTACACATTTATAATATTTAAGGACGTGATAGTTGCTCTGTTTATTTGTAAAATGTATGAGTAGTTTTCGTTTTAAAGTAAATTAGATTTATCGTTTTTATATCGTTTTTCAAACAATCACATAAAAACTATAATACTTCCAAAAAAATGTTAGCTGTGTTTTTCTACAACAAATTTAGAGCTTTGACCATCGAAATATATATATATATATTTATCACTTTAGACAAAATAACATTCTTAACTGTATTTAACAATCCAAATTTGTCCTAAAGTTGAAATGTTGTGTAAAAGAATTCCTTAGAAAAAGGAAGAAAATGCGTTCGAGAATTTTATTGCGTGCATTGTGAAGACTATCTACGCCACAGAGAACAATATCTACAATAAGGAAATATTTGTTTTCATATAAGTAGAGCTACGGGCTTTTATGGAGCGGATTTTCATCAGTTCATCTCTTTGGTTACATTTAACTGAATCTTTCTTCCGGGAAATAGGCTTGGCTTTAAGTTTAGCATAACGACTTCAAAATTGTTGATGATGTTTTCTCAAACTTCCTATGTTCAGCAGACTCGGTAGCTAAACTACGTAATCTTGCAGTGAAAAATAAGTATCAAAATCAATAACGATGTCAGCCGCTTGCCTTTGGACTGCGGAAAGTTCCCAGAAGGATTTACGTGTCAGTTAGCTCTTTTCGATATGCATGAATAACTTCCTCACTTGTTTTAGAAATGAACCTATTATATCATAATTATGTATCATGCGTACACATAAATCAGCGTGTGATATTAAAGGCATATTAAAAAAAGCAAGTAAATATTACTCTGAAAAAACATATTCATAAATCATCTGTGCATAAAGGCTATTATACTATAATACGTTGGATCATACAGTCTTATATGTGGAGTTAGATGTTTTAACGCACATGTCGTTGTGATATGAAAAGAACCAGGAGAGAAACAATGATTTTCCTCTATTAGTTTATGGAATAACTCAAAGAAATTATACAAAGATACTACACTTCTGACTGTATTATATTTTCGAAGGACTGACTTGTTCTAATCCGATTAGAGTAAGCTATGTATTTAGAGCGAAAATATAAATCAAACTAGCCATCTGTATAGCTAATTAAGTGTACTTTTCTTACTTACTTACGTATAAAAATTAGAATACATTGTTTCATCAGCTGGGCACCTTCGCTGTTAACGATATTTTCGGCCATAAATCCAATAATATCTCATAAAATTCGGCCAGCTTAGGAGATTTAGGTTAGTCCTAAATAAAAATATTAAGCTAAAAATGCAAAATAATATCTATAATAAAAATATAATAAAGAACAAATAAAAATAAGAAGTAGTTATATTTGATACATTAACTAGTGTAACCAATATTATTAATGAAAGAAACAGCAAATAAACAAAACTCAAACACTAGTTCTTCTTCTCTTGAATCATAGTCGCTGATGTATAGTTCTTTGGAAACTGGCTCTCTGCCTAACTCTGCACTTTACCAAATAAATTCAGAACAGCACTTTTACTGTATAACGTTTTAATAGTGGCAATTAATGACATATCTTTTAGGTTAAAGCTTTCTGGGTTAGATACATCAATTTTTCACGGCACAAATGAAAGCCAATGTTTGGTATAAATATAAAAATACCTGACCTGACTATTATAATATAACAATGTTAAATGTAATAAGAAGAAAACAAATGGCTAAATTTTATATGTAGTTTGTCTTAAATATTTTACTCCCAGGCTTAATATATTCTCTTTTGCCTTCACTCATGGGTTTTTGGAATTACTTAACCTGTACCAAATAATTAGAGGGGCTGCAGAAAGTAATAAAGAGCATTGAATATTCTCCAAAATTAGAAAAGAAAACATAATAAGCTTCAAGAACTACGAAAGTTCTATAAAAATAATACATTGTATGTACAAATACACTATAAAATCTAATCTAACTAAACTAGTCATGTAATGTCATACTTTGTTAATATTAACTACACAAGATAAGAACTAAAACTATAACTAACGGTTTAAAGAACCAATGGTCGTCAATACACTAAAGCTGTCTACTTTTACCCCAAACAACATTCCAAGAAATCAGAGTGTAGACGTGAATGATTTTAAAAGCTTTTTTGAAGCTTTTAAACTCATTGTATTTAACAAGAATATTGTTGAATTTTCCACAGAATTGAATGAATTTGGATTGAAGTTTCCAATGAGAAACTTTGATTATGATAAAGACGAGTGAGTTTATGAACTCTATCTACAAAATCTTGTAATGACGAACAAACTATATTATATCTAATAAGCTGAGAATTGTTATCGTTGTAAAATAACTTTTTTAAAATATTCTTAGTTGGATATATAAAGTTTATAACTTCAAAGTAGAAAGTGTCCGTTTTATTTAAAACTTTAGAATTGAATGTGTGATTAATAATTATGATATCTAAGCCTAGATAGTTTTCTTTGTTTATTGTGAAAAAGCTTTTCTCTAGCTAGAGTGAGCTCTGGTGGATAAATGTTTAAAACTGTGTCCAGAAAACCTTGATAAACATAATATCATTTCTTGTATCTGCAAGTGCGACTAATATGTAAAGCTATATTACAGTCTATCCTAGTCATGTTTTTAGTGTATGAAAATTCTAATCCAATTAGATACAGATCTCGAACTGGAGAACTAAAGTTACCTCCCATTGGAATTCCTTGTATCTATTTGAACACGTTTTGGCCAAATTACGCAAATGTATTATCAAGTAAGAAAATTCATGGCCTGTTAGAACTCATTTAATGCGTAACAATGGTGATAAAGTTAGAAAGAAAACGACCTTTGCTCTCCAGATAATAAGAAAAAACATTTTCTGCCAACATTTCACAAATGCGACTTCATCAGGGCTAGTAATACAAAAACTGTCTTGTACTATTAGCCCCAATGAAGCCGCAATGGCGAAACGTTAGCAGAAATAAAAATATTTTTACTGTTATCTTCAGAGTGCGTTTCTTTTTTCTAACTTTATTGCCAAAATGTAACAATGGTAATTTTTGTTAGTGGCATTGTCATAGAAAATTCTGTGCTTACTGATGCAGAAAAATCAGTTACCTGAATTATCAAACGAACTTGTAATTGTTGATGAAAGACTTTTTAATTTCATCAATAGGAATACAAATGTAAAGATTACTGAAACCAAAAGTTTCTATTGTTACAGTTTAAAAGCCTTTACTTTTCTCTTTACAGTCAGTGGAATTACCGATGATTATACACAAATGGAGTTATGGGGAAACATCATCTCGCATAAGGGTATAGAAATACTCTTAATAGAATTAATTAAGTGACGTGGCTGATAAACGTATTCCAAGAAAGTTGGCCCCTGTGATTTTCTCCATCTTGAAGTCAGATATTTACCAGCACTCTTAGATAGTAGAAGTGCAGTGCCTTATGCGTACGTCCGCAGTTCAGTTTGTTTGTGTGTTGCTTAATAAAGTATTTTACTTCATCATGGCACTTTTGTGTTCAGTCTCTTTTCTTATTTTAATTCAGACAATGGCGTCAGTATGCTACCGCAGACCCTGCAATTGCAGGGGGGCGAACCAAAAGGGGGCCCACATCAGCCAGAATCGTAACTAAAATTATAGGGAAATGTAGGGGACTGTTATAATGTTTAATGAATATTTTTGTTACTAATCTTTTTTTTTTCTGTTCTACTGGGTCAGTAATTACAGTATTTTACTTTCTTAATGACAGATTAATTTGCCTGCTTATTTGTAGTAATTGTTGTTTTTATTCATTTATAGTTAGTTTAGTTTATTTGCTTTTCACCAGGCAAGCTTATCTACTTATCGCCAAACAAGTTTACAGGTTCTCGTCTTACGAGTTCCCTTGCTACCCCTCAGATTTCCTAGGTATGTTTTCGTAATTTAAAACAAATAAGCATCTCTTTATTACATACCCCTGTTAAACATGTAAGTAAATTATGATTTAGGATGCTGAAATGGCATTTTCTGCAGCTTTAGTTTTGTAAGAATTAATATACCTATTTTTTAGTGACATAGCCATCAATAATTTTGCACTGGCAGACTAGAAAGAAGGCGACTAGACAACAACACTCACCACCGGCGCTTGGGTTACTGTTGCCCGACTAAACAGCCCACCCATACCTCCAAAGTGCTGGGCATGTATATATATGGCAACGAGTCGCGAACCATGGATAATTCGATTCACAGTCTGGGCACATTAACTGTGAATCGCTTGGCCCCTTAATGAATTATGAATACGAGTAATTATTGTCGCTACATATTGTAAGTTGGCTTGTTTTTTTATAGCTGCCTAAATTTTTAAAAGTAACTTTTACTTTACCTTCGCTAGCACTTCCTTCCTCGAAAAAAGGGAACTTCGAATAATGAGTCAATTTGGCTTTCAGTTCTTGTTGTTTTTACACCAAATAAATTATAAAGGAATTTGATTCAAAATTGTGGGAGGTCAAGGTTATTCTGATAACTCTTAATTTTGTAACTGTTTTTGAGTACTCATTCTTCTGTGGCTCACGGGTTCGAATCCCTATCACACCAAACATGCTCGCCCTTTCAGCCGTGGGGGCGTTA
>NW_013665958.1:584582-586002 GCF_000517525.1 Limulus polyphemus | reverse complement strand
GTAAATTAGGAACGGCTAGCGCAGATAGCCCTCGTGTAGCTTTGCGCGAAATTCAAAAACAAACAAACAATCTTTTGTGGCAACACATTTTTCTTGTTGTTAGTAGTTAGTAGTATTTTCTTTTTTGTTTTACAGTTAGGACTTGATTTTCTAACCTACGAGTGTTGAACAACGTTTGATCTGAGTTGTTTTTCTAGTGTATTATAATATCGCATATAAATTTTAATATTTCTGCTAACTACAAATCAGATACACGTAACTTGCACTTACTGATTTAGTTGAAATATGATTTAAACAATGCTGATAGCAGCATAGATTTCTCTGAAAAACAGAAGTTAATGTATAACAACGGTTTCGTGTTTTGTGACGTCACGTTTTATATATACATTATTATATTATGTATTATGAAAATATTTGCCTTTTGTTCGAATTCAAATGTAGGTATGTGTGCCAAAAACCTTACAGCATGCTATCAATTTCTCTCAACCTTTAGTGCTCATAAAGTGCATGCTTTTATTAAAATAAACTCGTATAACTTTTAATAGAAAGGAAAAACTTACATAAAAGAAATAGTTAAATACCTTACTAAAAATACGACGCTTATGAAAAATGATAACCACAACCAGCATACTAAAAAAACGACTTCACAAAAAATATTTTTCACACCTTTGTGTGGTCACATAGGACATGAATCAACACCATTTCACGCCTGACGTTCACCATAATTCTCTAGATATTAATCCTTCACTTGTTGACGTGTTCTAGATAGTCATACAAAACTTGTCAGCGTTCTCGTCATCTCGTGGTCGTGAATTATTGAACTGAATACCACATATGATGATGAGTAATGATAATTTCTTAGGAACGAGAACAGGATGAAAACATGAGTCTGGCTTTTAGTTTGGGCACTTTGAATGTAATAACAAATAATGCTTTTAATAAACGTACAAAAACGGAACATGGTAGTTACCTACTTTACTATATGCATGTTTTTGTTTTCTCAAGCTTTTAAATAGGCTGAATATTTTAAATTTTCTCTTGAAGCTACACAAAGACAATCTGCGCATAGCCATCCCTAATTTTAGAATGGTAGACTGAAGGCAAGGTATCTAGACAACAGCACCCACTGCCATCTCTTGGGCAACTCTTACCTGACAGAAGAGTGGGATTTGACCATCACTCTTACAACGCACCCGTAACTCCAAAGCGCAAAGCATGCTTTTAGGGCAACTGTTCGTGGACCATGAGTATCCCAATTCACAGTTTACCAAAGTTGTCACGATACTTGTTTATTGTTACGTATTAGAACTTCGAACGGTCTGAAACCGTGCTAAATGATACTTCAAATCTAATAGTTAAATTGTACTTTGGATTTAGTAGTTAAGTAAAAGCCAATATATATAATCAGTTTATGATATTT
>NW_013665958.1:569349-583582 GCF_000517525.1 Limulus polyphemus | reverse complement strand
AAACTTACAAGCAATATAAAGTCTTCCTTCTAGTTTGGAACTTCCTTGATATCTTATAGAGGGTTCACGACGAGCAAGTTAATTAGGAATTGATGTAGGTACGATTCGCTTAACGGGAAGCTAGCTAGCTTCGTATTCTTCGCCAATGTTTTATACCGATAAAGTTAGGTAATGTTTTCGTAAAAGTACTAATGTCCGATGTAAATCCACTGAAGTTAAATGACTTGTAATGTTCGAACTTTGTAAATGCTTCTGGTTAAATATCTAAAGTTTTCTGATTGATAAGTGTTATAACAATCACAGTTATAGCTTCCAAAGTTTATAGCACATTGACTATAGCAAACCAATAATAGATACTACTTTTAGCGCGTTGCGTTGGTTATATTTATAGGCGTGTGGAGGCTTTTTAAAAAATTCAGGTTACGTAACAATACAAAGCTAAATCTAAGCGTTTACATACAGACAGATATTGTTGATTCTTACTCTCGAGAATCTTCTACAACTTTGGAGAATCGGTGGGAGTTTCGCAATATATATTTAACAGTATAAGCTATGTATGTTTCTAAATATAAATTTAATCTAAACAAACGTTGATATTAAAATAAATATATAATAATAATCCATCACATTATATATGTGAAAAATATTTACTATATAGTTGAAGTGCAAAAAAACGGCTTTGTTTTGTGTAATGTAAATAAAATAATCGTCTTTTCCAAATATATGAAATTATTTTCAGTCAAACAATGATAACATTCTACATCTGTTCCAATGGGTATTTACCGATCACAGCGCGTATACGATTAGTGATATAGAAAATAATAGTGACAAGCTGAATGAGCAAAAGATTAACAAAAATCACTCCTAGGATAAATCCGAGTTTTAATAGTCTGAACAAAATACTATATCGCATTTCATCAGGCTAGTACTTGAAGTTTTTGATTCATTTCATATTTAATGGTTTTTGGAAATATTTATTTGTTTCAAACTTTTCCTGCACAAAGGACTATCTGCAAATTGTCATTTCTTATTTTGAAGTGTTAGACAAGGGGGAAAGCAACTGGTCAACAGTACTCACCATCAATTCTTAGGTCAAATAGTCAAATTTGACTGTCTCTCGCCTCCCTCCCTCCAGTGGTTAAGCGGTAAGTTTGATAGCTTATAGCACTATACCCGCAGTTGCTACAGCATAGATAGCCAATTGTGTAATTTTGTGCTTAACAACAAAAGAAAGAACTGACCATCTCTATTGTAGTACACCAAAAGCCTCAAAGTGTGGACTGCGTTTCTGCGGTAATAGGATGCGAAAGCTGAACCATCGGATTCACAATCAGGACACACTAGTGTCTTGACCACGCCCGTCTTAATTGTTTTTTGAAATTTACAGTCACGTTAAAACTTTCATTAACGTTAAAAACACGTTCAGTAGACAACATTTAGGCTTACTAAATATAAGTTGTGTAAAATGAAAAATACTTACATGATGAGTCATACATGCTCATACGTCATAATGACAAAATTTCTTTATCTGAAGGTGCATATAAAATACTTTTGCGGGAATAGATTGGCTCATTGGATGGAAAGCAAAGAGTTATTATACATGTAGTTCATTTAAACTGGATTAATGTCACAAGTGAGATACCTCAGGACTATTTCCTATTTATGATTTACACTAATGACACGGCCAAGAAATGGCCAATAAAGTACTTACATTTGCTGCTGATATTAAAGTAATGAGTGTTGTAATTTGTGAACAGGGTGCTGCTGCCTTAAAAAAGGGTTTGGATTATTTGACGAACTAGGCAAATAAATGGCAAATAGGTATTAATAATAATAAATGAAAGATAATACATGTGGAATATCATCATTTGAACTATAAGTATAATTTTGATTGGATTAACCTTAATAGTGTTATGAAATAAAAATATTTGGTGTTTTGGTTACTTAGTCTCCTAATACATCCAAGCAATGTACTCTTGCTATTGGTATGACAAATAGGATTCTAGGTTGTATCTACAGAACTAATAAATAAAGTTTAAAGAGGTATAATGTAGTTGTAAGTCGTTAGTTAGGCCACATTTGGCGTACCATATTCAGTCTTGAGCTTCTTACCTTAGAAAGGGGTATTGAATTTTTGGAAAAAGTTAAAAGGAGGGTTACAGGATGAAACTTAGGTTGGAGGAGTTGTAATACGAGGACAGATTAAGATCTCTGAAACTGTTTCCTGTTGAAGAAAGGAGAGTTAGAGAGTATCTGGGGTGTTTAAGATTGTTAAGGGGATTGATAATGTTGAAGGATCATTTTTTCTCGTAGTTAATGTGAGAATGGTAAAACTATGGAACACAAGTATAAATCTTGGCAGGATAGAAGTCGTCTTCAGCTCAGCCAGCTTTATATTTCTAACAAGAAGGTTGACCTATGGAATGGGTTGCCTTCAGCTATGTTAGATGCAGTTAATTTAAGGAAGTTTAAGGGAAGGCTTGATCAATATTTGAAAGATAAGGGCTAGCTTTGAAAGTATAATTTTTAATTTTGAGTTTAGTAAAATATATTGGATGACCTAGATGGACCAACGAATCCATTGTTGTTCTTAAGTTCTACGTATTTATATTTATATATGTTACTTACGTGAGAAACAATTTTCGAAGTATCAGTATCAAAAATTTATATTGGTTTATCTTCCATACATATTTCAAAATAAATCTTTTCACTTAAAGTTTTTACATGGCAACTTACTACTCATTGATAACTGGTTTAAAATCAACGACAACCTTTCAAATGCTTTATAATACAGGATATAAAACTAATTCTTTTGAAAAGTGGTGATAGTTGTCAAGACAAACCACTAATATTCATAGTATCATTATATTTATTTTAGATAGAATTTTATATTATCTTGCTGAGGCAAAATATAACCTTTCAACTTCACATAGAATATCAGCTTAGGAGATTTTGAGCTTATGTATCTTCACTTGATTTCGCCATAAAGAAATTAATTTTACTGTATTATCTGGGAAAACCAAAGGAGCCAATTACGTCATATAAGAGACAATAACAGCTGTTATAGCATATCATACTATCGTGTTTTTTGTATTTATTTTGTTTACTTATAGAAGTTGCTAAAACTAAATCAAACCTTACATTTTCCCTATAAATAAAACGTAGGCCTTCTATGGAAGCTGTTTACCTAAGGTTGCAGATTTTAATTTATGTTTATAATTGACAAAGACAGTTAACAACTATTCTTAATCCAATATAATTTGACAATACTTACAGATAAATCGGGGGTTTGGAATCACTAAATAATGCCAACATTTTTCAGATAATTCATGTTAAATCTGAAAAGATTATATTCTAATGGAACCAAACATAACAGATAAAAATGTTTAAACTTATTTAGCTTTGAGTATACTTCATAAAATAGATCTATACAGCATGACTGAACAATTTTAATTTCTAATTTATGCTTAAGAGTCTCCTTCCAATGTTACGACTTTTTTATTTCACAAATTATAACTTATATAAATATATGTGTGTGATATTTGCTAGTAGTATCTGAATAATCATAGCATTTTAAGTCATAGCTTTATATGTTCAATACTAAATAAGTTTAGTGCTTGTAATTTTTTTATAAACATAAGTCAACAATTATTCAAACTAAATTTTACAACTGTAAATTATTTCCAAATTTGTTAAGTTCTGCAAAATCTATTACTATTTGAAAGGGTAATTGTTTGATAGGATGTTGATGTATTGTTTGACAAATGTTATAGTATTTGAATTATGCAGTACATTTTGATTGCACTTTCTTTGTCTAATAATAGTCATTGAAAGTGAGTGGCAATTAAACTTCGGTACATAGTAGAAGTAAGAGCTCCATAGTTTGGATTTGTTTGTTTTATTATATTTAATTTGTTGTAATAGATTTGTATTTTAACAATAAGAAGACTTTGATTAACGTTGTGTTGCTATCGCTGCATGAGTCCTACTTCTTTAAAAAAGACCTATCGCTGTATGAGTTCTATTTCTTAACAAACGAGCTGTCGCTATATGAGTCCTACTCCGTAACAGAAAACCTATCGCTGTATGAGTTCTATTTCTTAACAAACAAACTCTTACTGCATGAGTTCTACTTCTAAACAAACATGATACTTTCAGATTACCACACAATCACCATAACAAAAATTCAAAACTCAACTCAAGAACAAAGTTAATGAACAAACCAAAACACAACATTACACTGGAGTTTACCACGTATCCCTGAAAGCAGTTCAAAAATAACTCACATTTGGGCAAAACTTGCCATTAAATATAAAATTTCTGTCAATTCCAAAGTCACTCAAAAACTCAGCCCTAAACTAAATTCCTTACAAAATAAAAATTCTGTAAAATCACAAACAGCAACGTTATTTATAGAATAACGTGTAATAACTGCTTAAATTTCTACTTCGGAGAAACTGGAAGAATAACAGAAACCAAATTCCCTGAACATAATAAAACACTTCCCATGTTTACTACCCTTACATATATAAATAATAATGATATCTATTAAAAACACTGTCATTTCAAACAAAGAACCAACATCAACAAACGCAAAAACAAAGAGGCAATCTTAATTGAACAGCCCCCCCAGTGGCACAGCGGTATGTCTGCAGACTTACAACGCTAGAAACCGGGTTTCGATACCAGTGGTGGGCAGAGCACAGATAGCCCTTGTGGAGCTTTGTGCATAATTAAAAAACAAACAAACAAACTTAATTGAACAACACAGTCCCACTCTAAACAAGCTGACTGAAGTGCCAAGATACTTTTACCAAGCCGGTAAGCAATCTCCGGACATGTGGCCTCTTTGTTTTATACTGTATTTATATAAGTAGACTGTTTGTACTCGATGGTTACAAAACCTTGTCGTAACGTTGTTATTGTGTTAAATATTTAATAAAGTTGTCTTCGTTACCCATTCAAGCTCTCCCTAAGCTTTGTTATAAAAAAAAACTGTGTGTGAGCCGAATTAATAATGAATTATATTTTATGAAACTACCTTAAGTACAGGAAGAAAAAGAAAGAAGTTATATTAAGACAGTTTGGTTTTCAGATATGTCAAAATGGCATATAACTCATAAATATAACTTTTGAATTAATGTTGTTTTCTATAGTAAGTACTATTACAGAGCAAGCTTATTAGTGTATATATATAAAAGCATTTTACTTCTTTTAGAGCATCATTATGCATTAAAATGACAACATGCAGGAAGACAATATGACATGACTGCTATAAAATGATAACCTTAATGTAATTAATAATATTATTTATACCTGAAGACACTTCTAGTTTTACAACCGTTACTTGTGTTAACCTTTACCAAGAAATATTATTAAAGTGTATTGCACTTGTTGCTTTTTAATAAATGCCCATATTTCTTTTTAGTTATGGCTCAGAGAGAATAATAGAGAAAATCTGGGTGGAAAACTAACGTAGTTTATTTAGCACTTTATCGTATAATTATTACAATGATAATCAAATATATATGTTCGTGACGACGTCGAAATTACTAAACATGTTTGTCAGCTTGAAAGAAATGAGCCTTTAATATATATAGCTTATCTGTGCAAAGAAGAGATTGGACCGAAAAGAACCCAAGTCATGCGAGGAATAACTGATAGATGGTGGATTCAAAGTCGAGTCATATTAGTATCTTGAAGTAATTCCAGCTTATCTTCATTATAGAACACAGATTATTAAGCAAACACTATTGCGTTTAGCCCTCGGGATTCAGTTCCATGCCAAAATTACAAAAGTTGTAAAAATTCTTATACGTTTTGATCCTAGTGCATTCGCTTGATTACATCATATATCACTAGTCGTTACATTTCCTAATCATTTCAGTTATGATCAGTTCTGGAAAAGACTTTTAGATGAACTCATATGCATTTAAGGTCGATTCATTTTAAAATTGTTAAGTTCTTAATGAACGTGTAAGTTAATTAAGAATGTAGCATTCTCTTTATTATCCATTGCGATCATAATTACAAGCTCAGCAGGGCGAATTTTTCTAACGAGCTAGTTCAGCAATAAAACTTTATTGTCAATTTAAAAAGCTCATCTATTTGTAGCTATCAAGTGGCTAGGAAATATCTGAACACGAATAGCTCATGTTGTCTTCCTGCGTGTTTGTCATGTCGATGCATGATGATTCTCTAAGGGAAGTAAAATGCTTAATCGATGTTAAAGATATTATAATTGTGGATTTTGTGGTTAGCACGAATTAAACCAAAAAGTGCTTTTATTTTTCAACGTTCTAGGCGTTTGCTTATATTGAGCGCCATGAACACAATAAGATACGTTCTTAGAGCACAGCGGACCATGCTTTTGTAACCTACGTGTTCACATTGGTATTACTAATTTATTTTACGACCTACACAATGAAACAGATAATAATAATATCAATAAGTATTAATACCGATTAAAAGGATCAGTGGAGTTCCAAATAATGAAAAATATTCAAATAATAACATCATTTTTGAAATTATGATATAAAATCACATGTACTATTTCAATAATGTTTGTCCTACGCTACTGAATTATTACAATTAAAAATTCGATATTAAACAATAGATAAGGCTGTTGTGTGCAATTTCCATCAAAAGCGAAGTAAATCATCTAAACGACTTTGCATTCGCTACATCGAGTTAGAATTCCATCAAGAAAACTGAAATTGTGTGTTAATCTGTTCGCTCTCTTGCGCTCCAAAAGTAAACGAAAGCCATAATTTGATAAATATGGACTTTCGCTGTTTACAACTCATTAGCTCAAGTGAAATCACGCATCGCTACCTCACTAACACACATTAACTCGTTAGACAATGTGAATTATATTTTTCTTCCAAGTTATACTTTAATGACATATTTATGTTGTTTTGTAACAATCTATTTAATTATCAACGAAACAGATATAGATGTTCCAGCTGTTGGGAAAGAAAAGTCCTCCCTTTTCATCTATTTGGATTTAAAAATGAGATGTATGTAAATACAAATTGTCAAACAGTTGACATTGATTACTGATAAATGTATTATTGTTGATAAAATTCTAAGTTAATCACTTTACTTACTGTAACTATTAATTAATGAAAAATCTTCTGATTATTTACTAAAATTAGATGACTTCGCGTAATTAATTATAGTTGTTGTTGGTTTAGTTACTCGACCGACGTGTTAATAAAATTGACTCACTCTGACAAGACTGCAATCTGACTTTGACTGTAAATTTTTAAATAGAAAGTAGTCATTATATTACTTCTACAAGAACATAATAGCCTAGTTTCTATCTAGTAGTTGCTTAAGTATTCATTTATCCAAACAATAAACAAAGTATTTATACATGTAAAAACAATATTTAATTTTTTATCAAATTTTATAGTTTAACTTTTGTATGGTTTACTTGATAACGCCGTGAAAATTATATATATGTGTGTATATATAAGGTAAATATTATGTGTAAATATCGTATATTTTATTTATATGTAATTGAATATTATTTGTTTTAAATAGTCACTTTACTTTAAATAGGATATAATGTATGAACTTCCGCCACTAACTATTAATTAATGATATGTAAGTCTAGCCTTTATAAAAGTGTTTATTTATTAAGAAACTAATGATTGTTAAAGAACAGGTGATTGGTAAGGGAAGATTTGAGAAAAAAAAACGTGTTGTATATAAATAGATGTATGCATACATGGAGAAGGAGATCCTAATAGAGATAGACAGGATTACTTATTAGTAAAGAAATTTTTATCGCACATTTCAGTTATATTCAGTCTAGGGCTAACTGTATTAAGCAAATTAGTGAAAATAAACTTTTTTTAACCAAGAATACGTCGTGCCAAGATTGATAACCGGAAATAGCTCACTAACTAAATACTTTACTTTACTTTTATCATTTGATAAAATGATAAAACCATTTTTCACTATGAGATCTATGTCAGTTGCATATGGTGAGTGTGGATTTCGTGATGTAATCATTCCTTGTTTACGGCAGCAATGATCTTGATGTTCTTTTATTTTTATGTTTAACGTCCCTTTAGTTTGACCTATGTATACTTTGTTGCATGAGAATTGGATCGAATATATTTTTTGTTTCTGGAAACTGTTTATAGAATCTTTCCCCCCTTATTTAGTTTACTTAAAAGTTTTCCAATAGGTTTGAAGATTGGTTTGATTTTTTCAACAACAACCATGTAAAGTGTAAACTTCTAGCCCTCAGGAAACTCTGTCAACCAGTTTTACCATTAAGAAGTAATGGTAAACTAAATTTTCCTTTATGCTGATCATGTGTGGAATCCAGATCACCGCCACCATGTAACCACGGCGATGACAATAGAGCTTTCATCGGTACCTGGATCACCCAAGAAGTAAAAATAAAGCAGCTGAGTATGGATACCACGTGATAAGAATATATATGAGATTTTTCATTTTCCTGTCAAGTCTAGAGATCTTTTTAAGAACTATATCCATGACTTTATTAAATTAAAGCAAGAAAGTTCTGGTTGGCCCTCTCACTGTATAACATCGGAGGCGAAACAAGATTACATTGCCCAACATAATGAAAAGAAAGGAATAAAATTGACTCCAGGAATTTAGTCCGGGAAAAAAGTCAGTTGCAAAATTATGTCTTAATTCATTTTGGGAATGTTGGGATATGTCTGAGGACAAATCATAACTTACCTATGTAACATCTGTGAAAGAGTATCATCCTTAATGAATGATAATACTAAGATAATAACAGATGTTACACTAATTAACGAAAAAGTAATAGCTCTTCATTGGAACCATAAACATGAATATCTGCCCCAGAAAGATCAAACCAACAGCTTTTTGACGGCTTTCACAACAGCACATACTCGTCTGAAGTTATATAATACACTAGAGATGTTAGGTTTGTCTGTACTGTATTATGATACAAACTGTATTGACTACTTTTCAGACGGATCTAATGATCCACTATATAACGTCATAGGTCAGTGGTGGTCCCATAAACTACTGATACTTATGCAAGTATCCGACGATGAAAAGTCAAGCAAAAAATTAAACTTCTCAACATAGAAATATAAGATAACAAATATATTCAGTCCTGTAACTGTGACTAATCATAAGAAAATTTGTAGAGATTTAAAAACTCAGACCATTTACAACAAGGAAGACAAGTAGGATTATCGTCCAGTTTATACCAAACAACAATACTTCCTGACTTTAACAACCTTTCATATGGATATTAATTTTTTTCATCTGATGGAACTAACTCCTCTCTATGGTCTATGGACTGAAAAGAGGACATGGCAGGGCCTTGGGAAAAGATCCCAATTGAGCTCAAATATGATCTATATATGGTGAGTGCCATTTCAATTACTTCTCTTTAGAATTCGTGATGGATAACCGTCTACAACACTCTTTTACATGTTTCGTGTCAGGTCTGACAGGAAGTAATAAATCTCAGTTTGAAAGCAAAGTTTTAACTTGTCATCGTGAAGTTATCTATCCTATTCCTCAAAATAGCATATGATTTTATGATACATTTCAACCCCTATATACAAAATTAATGCAAAATATTCCCAATATTAAATTCATCGAAGGATTGCCTGTAAAATTTCATGATTATTTATGGTCTGATAAGCCAAATCTTTTTACCATCAATGATCTTATGAGTGAAAGCAGAGATAACAAACGAGAGTCTCAACTTTTTACACGTGAAATTCACCATTTGAATTTATCAGTGTCTTATATTGTACACTATCTAATTCCCCAGGGTAGAGAAATGCGTAATACACATTTTCAATATAATATTTTCTTCAAGAATGTCAGAGATAAATCTCAGTTGAATGTTTTAGCAAAACAAATGTTTCCAACACATATCAGATATTTTGAAGAAGCTTATCAAGATGCAACAAGACAACCATATGGTTACTTACTCGTCGATTTGAAACCGCAAACGCCTGAACAGTTTTGCCTGAGGACGGGACTTTTGCGTGAAGATAAAGGTATAGTTTATGCACAAAAGTAAGTTAAAACTGATGTTTCAATAAATATATATTCATTTATTATCATGACTACGGCAATGATAGAACTAGAAGGGTTTTATCTGAAGGACGTACCATATGTAATTAAAGAACTGGCATTCAAATGTTTAGTCACTGGATATATATGTGTGTGTTTTTCCTTAAACAACCGTTTTCAAGTAAATATCTTTCAGATAGTGATCGTCGTCAGTGCAAATGGGTGACACGGTACATTCATCTCATCCCATGGAAAACCAGTAATGTCGACTATCCCTACCTGTGGAGTGTGGCTAAATTGTTGAGAAAGAACTTTACCACTGTTTACAGAAAGGGGAGAGAGAAAGCAGAGATATTGAGAAGTCTATTGAAAATTTCTTGTTATAAGCTGGAATTGTTTGGATGGCCCAGAGTTACCCAACTTCTAACATCGACTCTATCCTATCCATTTCATATTAACAATTGTTATCATTGTAGTACGAAAAAAGTAGATGTTATATCTAAATGGATGTATCAATAAACGGTTTTATATGTTGTACTTACAATCACTTTTAATTTATTCATCATGACACTTAGAATTATACAACATCAACAGTTGCTCCTTGCATTACCTAAAGCAACACGTAAACAGATTAAAGGAATAATTACCGGAGCTACAAATGAATATATTGTATGTATTTGTGAATGCACTTTAAATGTTTTAAAGGGTAACATTCCAATGACGAACATACAAAAGCAGAAACTTAGACGATACAAATCGTTATTCAGAGAGTTGGCTGTCAAAAAAGCACCAGTTAAACAGAAAAGAAACTTTCTAATACAGAAAGGAAGGTTTTTATCATTAGGTGTAGCAACAATAGTTTCATTATTTGGTAGTTTGGCAGGATGGGCTGTTGGCAAAGCTGTTGGAATATAAAAATATGGCAAAACGAATGGTTCTCGTTCCTGAAAGACCAGTACATAAGGTATTAAACTCTATAGATAATGATATGAATTGAGTCATACAACCCATGGAGCCTGTTAAGATTAAAATGGAATCGCCGACTCATGAAAATTTAGAGATCATGAATAGCGTTTCCCAGAAATATAAAAATAAAGCTCAAATCCAGTGGGGATATAACGTGGAATGATCATAGAGAATTAGTGATTAGTGGAAAATCCATCCAAAACTGTAACATAATCAACCTAGTCAATGACGTGCTATGAAAATGAAAGAATGTTAACCATATGGGATGGAAATAATTTGCAGAATGATTATCAGATATGGATATTCCCCAAGAAGTTGTTGGAAATGTAGACAGGTGGAAGTATATGAAACATGACACACGTGTTAAAAGACCAAAATGTACTGTATCTAATATTTGAGACAAAGTTGATGGTTAACTAAATAAAAGTAGATGGCGCAGAAAATAATGTCTAGTAAAACTCTACAACCCATCTATTATAATTCTACACATTCTGCTAATTTTGGCGGAGTACAGCCTTTATATAAATATGTGAAAGTGTCAGGTAAATCTGTCACTCAGGTTAAAGACTGGTTAAGTCATCAGGATACATACACTCTACACAAACCAGTAAGACATAAGTTTCCAAGAAACTGAGTAGTCATTTGAGGAACCGATGAACAATGGCAAGCTGATTTGGAGGATCTATCTAATCTAAGTCAATATAACAATCAGTTTAAGTATTTACTCACGTGTATCGAAATGTTTTCTAAATATGCATGAGATGTTCTACTCAAGGATAAGAAAGGTGCAACACTTGTAAAATCTTCCAGACAGGTTTTAAAACAGGGTCGAAAACCCTGTAAATTTCAAACTGATGCTGCAATATCATTTACTAATCGTCTGTTTCAATGCTAGCTCAAGGAACAATAAATTCATTTCTTTACTACACATAATGAAACAAAATCATCTGTAGTAGAAAGATTTCATCGCACCCTTAAAACTAGAATGTGGGGCTACTTTAGTCATTGTGGAACTTATAAACATATCACTGTAATGAAACATCTGGCCAGTGCCTATAATCAATCCAATCATCTCAGCATTCAAATGAGACCAATAGATGTTAACCACTCTAATCAGTCTGAGGTGTGGAAAACACTTTACAAATCATCCACTAAAGTAAAATTTCAATTCAAAGTAGACAATCAAGTTCATATTAGCAAAGTGAAGCATCAGTTTAAAAAAGGCTATATACATGGATGGACAGACGAAATATTTACGATTTACGAAAGAATAGAGAGAAATCCACCAGTGTATAAACTGCAAGATTATCTCGGAGAAAAATTAAATGGAACATTTTACGATCTGAACTACAAAAAGTTATCAAGTCACCCAGTAACGTCTATGCTGTACAAAAAACGAGGAAGGGGTAAAAACAAACAATAGTTTGTAAAATGGAAAGGATATCCTGATAAATTTAATAACTGGAACCCTCAAACATATCTGAATCACCTGCCGTCATAAAATGATATGCATAACTCTATCAATCGTTATTCAACATGAATCAGTTGTATGTGACTTTACCTAATAACAGTTCTATGAATTATTTTGCTAATAATACTCTGACAAGCTATATTAATCATCTTCCGAGATCTATCAACCTTGAAGGTTCGTGGGAAGTGGCCTTGGTCGAATTACAGTATATGCATAGCTGGCACTACGTGCCTGATGGTACATGATGGTTATCTTTCTTTTCCGGCTCTCACTCCACTACCATAATAAATCATATTAGACCAGGTCATTACAAAGAACCCGAAGACTTAATTAGAATCTTAAACCAAGTACAATAAACATGTCCTAAACCCAACAATGCACTTATATTTACTTATGGGTCGTTCCACCGAAAAGTAAGCATGAATATAAATGATGGAGCCTATATAATATTCGATCCTGTATACTCAGTAATACTTGGAACTGATAATAATCACACGATAACTGTTAATATGCATGGTGTAATTTATTCACTCTATATTTACTGAGATATTGTAGAAACTAGTATTGTTGATGATGCATATGTACCACTGATACGAATTGTTCAAGTTAAAGGTCAGGATGGACACATGATCACTTAAACATTCACAAATCCTCAATACAAATCTGTTTCTAAACAAAGTTTTCCGCCTATTGAGATCGATATAAAGGACGATATTGGTCGACCTATCTTATTTAAACAAGGGAGAGTGATTATAACCTCCATCTTCACTGTCATGAGAGCACCTTCCTATCAAGAACCAGCCGTCTATGACGCCTATTACAATCAGGAAGTGGGCAGTGGTTTACTTTATTATGCTGGTAGTCAGTGGCAACTGGAACACGGATTGGAAGACGTTTGAGTAACTGGTTTTGTTCGGGTATATCGTTTCTGAGAAAGGGATCATTAGCCTTAGGAAAACAAGTTGTTCAGTCAGGTATAAATTTAACATTAGATGTCACAGATGAAATATCATTGGTTGATGCTGAAAAATGACGAGCAATGCAAGGAGCTCAGAACATGACTCGATATTCTCTACCTAATAAAAAAAAGTAACAGAAAGGTCCCGTGTTCACAATAGCTAAAACCAAGAGACGAAGAACATCAGCTCTAGACTTTTTTTCCAAGTAATCATGACTCTCCTACGACATGAAAAGTCCTGTCAGTGTACAAAGGTGAGCTAGACTTATTTTCTCCCCCTCCCACGCAAACCGTGATTGAGGAAGGTCAGTGGTCCGAATATTATCCTCTATCTTCAGTTACCCCTAAAATACCCATCGAATTTTCTATATCTGGATCAGTAGATGAATATTTAGATCCAACACAATCATATCTTCATGTACAGCAAACTCTATGGGATGCCATTTTCTTCCTGCCACTTTTGGGTGTTTCTAGCAGTGTGACACGGTGCTCCATCTTCCTGGAACAACTTTGTGTTCTTGTCCACGAAACCCGAAGAATAAAGTAGCAAGAGTCCTTCCTCCAATATTTCGATGTATTTCGCAAAATTTATGTAGCCAACGCACTCCACTAAGCTCGATCTCCCACCAACCCAAACAGCTCCCCAAACCATCACGCTGAAACTACCATGCTTCACAGTTGGCTGCAATCTGTTGAGCCAAAACTCTTGGTGAGGCATTCTCCAGACCCATATCCTTCCACTGTCCGAAAATTAGAGCGAATCTTGATTCGTCTGAGAACAATACGGT
>NW_013665958.1:559976-568397 GCF_000517525.1 Limulus polyphemus | reverse complement strand
ATGGAAGGCGTGAGTCAGGCACCGTGCAGTACGGAGTATGAAGACAACAAGTGCTGCTGTACCGTCATCCGCTTGGCGTACAGCAGAACATTGGCCACTTCTGCAGTCGTTAATCTGGGATCCATTTCGATGCTCCTCTTGACAGCCCTTTTTGTCCTCTCCGATGGACCATGACGACCCGGATGCTGCTCAGTTGTTTCCTTGCCGTGTTTTCTGAGTTTCCTGATATGAGTTGTGTTTTATGCGCATTAATTTTAATTCTCCACTTATTGCAGTACAATTATATTTCGTTTAGTAGTGAATGTATACTGTATGTTGCTGTTGTTGGGTTTCAAGGACTATTCTAAATTGCAACATCCTCTGCGAACTTTGAGCAAAAAGTGTGGTTTGGGTGTTTGAGAGGTATGTCGCTGACATACATGATAAACAGGGTAGGGCTAAGTACACCTCCTTGAGGGACACGCGCCTCCGGAGTACAAAATCAGGTTTCGTTTGCTTATTTTGATTTGAATTTTGAGCAAAACTACTCGAGAGCTATCTGCGCTAGTTGTCCCTAATTTAAAAGTGACTGACTAGAGGAAAGGAAATTAGTCCACGTCACTCATCGCCAACTCTTGGGCTACTATTTTACCAACGAATAATGAGAATGACTATCACATTATAACTCCCCCACGGCTTAAAGGGTGAGCATATTTGGTGACAGGAATTCGAACCCGCGATCCGCAGATTGCAAGTTGAGCGCTCTAACCATCAAGCCATGTAAAGCCAACAAGATTAGGAAAATGAAGGCTAAAATTAAAAGAATGATACAGAAAATTTAAAGAAGATCAGGACAAAAAATAAAAGAAAACTAAGAAGAAATTTACAGAAAATGTAAAGTGGACTAAATAGAAAGAGATAGAAAAATAAAAGAAAGAGACAGGGATTTAAGAGAGGAGTGAAAAACAGACATCAAAAAGAAAAATTAATCTGATCAAAGACAAGGTTGATAAAGTTATTGGTTACATAAATAGAAATTACAGCAACAAATTTGAAGAAGTGCAAAATGACATAAAAGAAGTACACAAAAGGTTTTGATGATAAAAATGAAGACGTACAAAAACATGAATGAACTAAAGAAAGGCATTAATGGAATAGAAAGTACACCAACAAAATAGAAAAGAGCACCACTGAGGTTGAAAATAAGATTGGTGATAGAATAAATCATCTGGAAAAGGAATTATTAAATGCAAAAACAAAACCAGTCACATCTTTTTCTGCATTGGCTCAGGAGTACTAGTGTGGAACACCATCTGGAAAACAAATATGGAACAGGAAAATTATTTGGTCTATACCTATTATCACTACTGCTATGACAAGTTATTCAAAACCTTCCTGGACTACTCCAGCCATAACACAGCCAAATCCAGTTCCAGAATTTAGTTGGCCACTTGAACATTGGCCAGTAAAGAAACCAATGGACTATGATGAGAAGGTACCATGGAAGTCATAACAGGCTCAGTTTGAAATCATTTTCTTGAATGAACGGGTGGAATAGCAAACAATAAGCTATCCATCTTGCAGCCCATGTAAAAAAATCAGCTTTGACAACACTAAGTTACCTTCCAGTTGAGATTTGTAACAAATATCAAGCATTGGCAGTTGCCTTATTCAACAGGGTAGGAATGTCAAATCAGAAAGAAGTATCCAGAGCAAAGTGCCAGAAAAGGATATGTAGGAAGAAAGAGAACTTAAGTGAACTTGTGTAAGATTTGGGAAGGTGTGCCCAATTACCTTGTCTACACGTTCATCATAAAATGACGGATTAGTTGGTATGTGATCAATATATATATATATGCTATAACAAATGAGGATATGATTATTAAACTGAAATAAAGTGTTAGTATATCTTTAAAGAAAGCTCTGTAGTTGGCATTGTAACTAAATTTCATTAAGGTTGCAGAAAACCTACTATATGCATCATCTAAAAGTTATGAGAATATTAGATCCCGTGGTATTGAAACATAAACTCCATTAACAATAGTTTAGAAGAACTGAAAGAATAAATCCAACAGCTGGTTATAAAAAATAGAGGACATAAACCACTGAGTTTTCTCGTTGTTTTAATTGAGTATTATTACATCAAAATATCTAGTAGTATGTATAATGTTCTAGACCTCTGTCGGTGTTTAAATACGCATATAAAATTTAGTTCAAAAGATACATCAGGATTGCATGGTTGTGAGTTTAGCCATAAAGAGTACATAGCGAAATTATCACAGATTGTATTGTAATAACAAAGTATAGAAGAATAAATTGTCTTGTCAAATTGGGATATAAAGTAATTGAACCAGTCTGTGTGGACTTTGACAAAAAAGGAGACATTTATGTAAAACTGGATACAATTGTGATAACTAACAGTGTAACGAGCATATATATACAAGTTTGACTTATTTTAATATACTATATCAAAATAATCAGACTATGTCTATTCTTGAAATTTATCACCAAAAGGTTTGTTTGTAATTAATCACAAAGCCACACAATGGGTTATATGTGAACGGGTATTGAAATCTGGTTCCTAGCATTGTAAATCCACAGACATACCGCTGTGCTGCTGGGGGTGGGGGGGGGGGCACACCAAAAGGTCACAAACGCCTACTGTAAAGAATCCGGCTCATACATAAAAACTGAAAGTCAACGAAAAAGTGGCCAACTGGGTAATTACAGAGAAAAACTTATCAGCACAACCTCAACCTGTGGAGAAGCCTGGAGTTCCTGACGAGACTACTTCCAAAGGATAATCTAGGTTGGAATCGCGAATGGATTTACTTACCTCTTTACCCAGGAAAATATTTTCCAGTAACAGGATGGCCAGTAAGAAGGGACAAAATGCCATCTCATCCATGTGCCATGAGCCTTTGGAAGAAAAAACACCAAAATGTCTTAGTGAATGGATAATTTAATGTTGTATTTCATGGGACTTCACAACCAAGGATGGAAGCAGTTTTATATGCTATATTTAACTAATATCAAAATTAACACAATATGCAGACCCATAATTTAGTAACTCACAATGCACGCCAGTATATGTGTTGTTTTAAACAAAAAAGTTAATTGGCATTACAGACGACAGTGATAAAATCAAAAATGTTTTTCACGAGTCAAATTAATAATAAAATCATAAATTTTTCATTCAATCTTAACATTATGAATCCTGTTTCGCCTAGAATAAGAAAATTTAAAGACAGAAGCACTACACTATTAATACTAAAATTTTACAACATTAAAATATCGAGTAATCGATAATCCAGAAACAAACCAAGTATAAAATAATTAATCTCAAATTGTGTCGATTGCTTGATCCTTGTGTCTTTTTTATATTTCATTTGTGTTATTGACGGACGCTCAAGTGGTATAAATGTTACGGTCAGTCCCACTATTTATTGGTAAAAGAGTAGCCCAAGAGTTAACGGTGGGTGGGGATAACAAGCCGTCTTCTGTCTAGTCTTTCACTGCGAAATTAGGGACGGGTAGCGTAGATAGTCCTCGTATAGCTTTGCGCAAAATTCAAAATAAATACAAACCTTTTTAATATTAAAGTAGGAAACGAAAAATGATATTTAGTGTGTAGCTTGACCCGATTCTTTACATTTCAATCAGAAGTACACTGTATGTGAAGTAGATTCAATTATGTTAAAGTTAATTGATTCATCGATAATTTTTATATTTGTTACAGTTTGTTTGACGTAACTGAGCTACGAAGAGAACCATATATAACAAATTTTTATGTTTCTTTATAGCTTACTTTTTCAGATGTAGGGGACGCTCTATACAAAGTGAATGATATCCGCTCTAATTTGAAAGCCAGGACTGTTATAGTTAGGAGTAATGTATACATACTTCATTACCAGGTACAGCAGTAATAAAACAGGTAAGTACTAATATTTATTGTACTACAGATAACAACAACTGAATGAGGATAATTACTCTCAAAGTTTACAGACAGTGAAAGTTTTCGATTTGTCGTGTTAATGTATAAAATTATAATTTGACCAGGGTAAAGAGACTAGAGCCGATACTATTAGTATTACTAGTACTACTTAAATACTACTAGTAGTAGTGCTAGGGGGCAGTTACTGAGTTAGTGCTATATTATTAATAATATTATTATTGCAGTATATAGTAATACTAATATATAGCACTAACTCAGTAACTTAAATAGTATTAGTAATGTTGTAACAAGATAATTCAAAATTGTTAATTTAGAAAGGTGAATAGAGATTGTTAAAAGTAAAAGAGGTACAGAAAGAATTTGAATCGAAATGCAAAAATTATATTTCCAAGCCTAAAACTAGGGACTCTACAAAAAAAGTAAACATATTAGGCTGGAAATAGTGTCTAGATTATTTTCTTGGGCTACAAATCCTTATTTTGACCCTATGTCTACAGCACTTATCAATTTTAGTGGAACCAAAATAGGGATTTGTAGCTTGAGAAAATAATGCAGACACTATTTCCAGTCTAGTTTGTTTACTTTTTTTAGAGACCCTAGCTATAGGCTTGGAAATATAATCTTTTCATTTTGATGTAACTTTTTTTGTACTTTTTTGATGATCCCTATTTCCCTTTTTAAATTAACAATTTTGAATTATCTTGTTTTTTAAGTTTCTGTTTGTCCATTTTAAGCTACCTATGTGCATATGCATTCAGTTGAATGTTAGTGTTTTTCAGCAATTTACTACTGCATTGGCTTTTTTTCCACCAAACCATTATTTACTGAACCTTTCCTTCAACAGATAAGCTGGACATCGTCTAACATTATTGGTAAGTCTGCCAGTGTGCTGCAAAATTCTATCCTTTCTAGAACCTAAGTCATAACCCTTTGACCACAATGCACATGCATATGATATAATGAAGCTTAAAATTCAATGTTCTGAAGTAATATTATTGACCTAGACCACACCCATTCTGAAGAAACATATAATATTTCTTTTAATCCATTTGGGTAGAATTTCAAAGTTAATAGATTAACTCAGTTTTGGCCTGTTTTTAAAGATTTAAGCAGGAATATAATTGGAACATAGTGGTGTCATGTAAGATAAGATTTGGAAAGTGGCATCACATCAGGATATGGATCATATGGTCTAAGATTTGAGCTGACATTATGCTGTTGAACAAACACAGTGAACTTTCAGAGCTGTGTGATTGCTATAAAAGTGACAGCCCTTTCATTCAGTTAAGGGCAGCAGTGTAGGTGGTGGTATTACTAAGTGGCTGTCCTTTATCCCAGTAGTTCTAAATTAGATATGGATATGCCTGAACTTTGAGGTCTTTGACTTGGTTGTTTAGCTCATTTGTTGCATAAACTGCTATTCTGGTTGCAAATGCCATACCTTTTCAATTAAATCTGCCAGTTTTACCTAAAAATGAAATGTAGTTTAATATTTTTAAAATTTTTGTGTAGCTTAGTAAGTTATACTGTACTGTAGTATTTGCTTTTTTATCTTAACTGAAGTAACTTGGCATTTCAGTAGCCAATGTAACAACAGAAAGTTTCACACTTGTCAATTTAATAAGTAAAATCATAAATTGTTCAATAAACTCTTAACATTATGAATGATGTGTAGTCTGTTTGAAACATAACAAAATCTGAAAGCCTAAAGACAAAGGTACTATACTATAAATAATAAATCCAAAGTAGGCATGATAGCTTAATGTATTGAGAAGCTGATTTACATACGAGACCTGTGAGAAAAGTATCCGACCTTTGGCCGGGGAATAAAAACTGGCATACCTGGAGCGTTGGAAACCTAATCACCCTCAAAGTAGTCTCCTTGGGACTCCACACACTTCTCCCAGCGGTGCCGCCATTGTTGGAAGCATTCCAAGAAAGACTCTTTCGAAATGGAGTTCAGCTCAGCTGTCGTTGCAGCCATAATGTCCTCTCTTGTCTGAAATCGCGTTCCTTTCAATGGCCTCTTGAGTTTGGGGAATAGCCAGAAGTCGCAAGGAGCCATATCAGGAGATTAAGGAGCCTGTTGAACCTCAGGAGTCTGGTTTTTCGCCAACAAAGTCTGAATCAAGTGCGAGGAATGTGTTGGAGCATTGTCGTGATGGAGGCGCCAATTTCCTGTTGACCACAACTCCGGTCTCTTGCACCGCACAGCATCACATAGGCGACGGAGGACATCCCTGTAGTACTCTTTGGTGATTGTTTGACCCTGTGGTGCGTACTCGTAGTGTACCACACCGCGGGAGTCAAAGAAAACAGTCAGCATCACTTTGACGTTGCTGTGCACTTGGCGGGCCTTCTTTGGTCTTGGTGACGTGGAATGCTTCCACTGTGACGACTGGGATTTGGTTTCCGGGTCGTACCCGTACACCCAAGACTCGTCACCAGTGATTATGGTGCTCATGAAGTCAGGGTCACCGTTTGTGGAGTCCAGCATGTCCTGTGAGACTTCAACATGAAGTTCCTTTTGCTCCGCCGTAAGCAGCTTCGGCACGAATTTCGCCGCCACTCTCTTCATAGCCAAATCTTCGATCATAATGGAATGTGCCGAAAAAGTGCTGATGCCCACCTCTTCCGCAATTTCTCGGATAGTCACACGACGGCCCCGCATCACCATAGTGTTCACTTTGGCAATGACCTGGTCATTTCGGCATATTGATGGCCGACCGGAGCGTGGCTCTCTCTCCACCGTTGTGCGGCCGTCTTTAAACCGGTTGTACCACTCCTTAATCTGTGTGATGCCCATAGCATCATCACCGAAAGCCGTCTGAATCTTCCGAATGGTTTCCACCTGGCTGTCGCCCAGTTTCTGGCAAAATTTGATGCAGTAGCGCTGCTCCAATCGTTCTGTCATTTTCCTTGCAATGAAAAACCGACGAGAGCACTACACACTACCTCACTCAATGGCTGCTTGCCAACAACTGACGCAATCAACAAGCAGGAAAAAATTCACGCATGCGCACGAAGGTTCAAGGTCGGCTCATGCAAGCGCGCTTGATTCAAATCCATCAGGTTATCGAAAAAAAATAAGGTCGGATACTTTTCTCACAGGCCTCGTAAGTAACACTCTAAAATATTTGTGATTTATTTTAAATACAGTAGTTGCATAATACTCTGTAGTATACACAGGTATTTACCTAATAAACTTAACACATACAGGTTAGCAGTTCTGTTATAACTGGCAGAAAAATGTCAGCATGGAGAGACAAATTTTTTACTTGGAAATTAATACTGTATGTACTATTTAAAATTAATTTAGCTATAGAAATTTTATCTCATTGTAATTGTTTTGCTATATTGTTAGTGTAACAACAATTGATTTGGTTAATACTTGTTAATATAATCACATAAATAAAAGTATTTGTATTTATTCAGTATATTGGGTACAAGTGGTACAAGTTCAGCTTATGGGAATCTTAGTTTGATTATCAAAGGTTTACCTAGGATCGAAACATTATAATTTGGGGGAATATATCATTTTTGGTGTTATTGCAAAATATGATTTAGTGACAGCTGTAACTGATTATTTGGCACAACTAAATTATACACTTACATGGTGAGAAATGTGTTAGGGTAGTAAATTTAACAAGCTTAATTTTTGAATATGTATAAATAGAATCCACAATCACATAAAGAAGATTTTAACATGCACTTTAATACTTTTTTTATATACTTTAAATGTATTGTAAGGTATTTTATAATGAATGCATATTTTAAAATAGTAATTTTTTGTCACATGATGTTGGCTTCCTTTTCTCTAATTCTCTCTCTGTTTATTTAACCATCAAACTTGTTACTTACTTTTGTATCATCAGATTAAATATATATATATTTAATTTATTGATGTTGTGTATGATCAGAAATCATATTTGTAAATGATTTACTTATTCTATGTTCTAATTAATTTCACTTTGTCTTTCATTAAATGACAGTAATTTTAACATATAACAACTATTAAAATATGCTTAGTTTAGCCAGCTGGGCATTGTCTAATGTTAGTGTGCTATGCTGTAAACTTTAGAGTTCATGGTTTGCATCCTCTAGCCACAAAATGCTTGTCACACTTTGGGGCAGTGGGTGTATTATATAAATGTTAAAATCCCACATCAATAAGAGTATCCCAACAGTAGACAATGGGTGCTGTTAACTAGCTACCTTCCCTCTAGTCTATCAGCTTAAAATTAAGGATGGCTAATGCAAGTAACCCGTTGTGTAGCTTTGCATAATTTTCCAAAATAAAAGTTTGATTTATCATCCCTAATTATTAAATGCTATGACAGAATGTACAGTTTTCCATGCACTATTAGTTCAGGAGCAAAGCCATGTTAATAGTTTGTGAAGTTATATCCTATTCTGTCTTAAATGTCAGTTTCTTTAACAGACTTGGTTAAAAATGTTTAATATATATATATATATATATATATATA
>NW_013665958.1:548891-559469 GCF_000517525.1 Limulus polyphemus | reverse complement strand
TTAATATATATATATATATATATATATATAATTTATTTATTTTTAGTTATTCCTAATTGTAAAGCTAATTGAAGTTTAGGATGTATTTATAAACACATTGTCATCTTTCACAATCAGGAATAACAATCATAAGTTATTCACCTATTTTCTCTTCTCATTCGATTGACTTTGTACTTGTTATATGTTATACACATATTTTGTGAAGTTGATTATTTTGTATTGTTCACATACAAATGACTGGTCAGTCAACTTGTAGAACTGAATGTAGCTTTGGTATCCTGTCTAAAAATGAATGAGTTATTGGAAAGAGCTAGGGGAGTGCTACAAGGATTATTTTAGGGATAGAAAAGTTGTGTTAGGTCAAGATTTCTTAATTTATTTTCTCTTGCAGATAAAAGGGTGAGAGAAGTTATTGTAGTTGCAAGATTATCTTGAGGGAATAACAGAATAAATGCTTCTGATTTCTTTGTACTGTATCCTGAGGGCAGTAAAATAAGTTTAAGGTTTGGAAAATATGGGCTAGGCTCTAGTTAGGGCAATTCTATTTTTCTAACAGGGTGATTAGCTTATGAAATGAGCATAACCTCACTTGGGAGAGGGGCAGAGGCATCACAGAGCCAAGCAAGTATAAAACTATGAAACAAGTGTTTATAATGAGGATACTAAGTAAGTTCAGGACACCCTCACACAAGTTTATCAAAACAAACACAATCTTTATTATGGAACAAACAAAAAAGAAAACAGCTTTCATACTTACCCATATGGAAAGACAATCAGTTTTACAACATTGTAATTAGTTCCACAGCTTTCTTTCTCTCAAGACAGACTTTCATCAAAATTGTTGATCTCCAGGTAGAATCTGAACTAAGAAAACATGAGTCAATTCAACAAGTAAACTCAGTTTCTTTATCCACTTCACAGCATCACTTTGTGGTTCATGACTTTTGTTCTGTCATAGCATTAGTTGGTTGTGAGTCAGACAACATAAACTTGCCTAGCAAAATATATTAGCCATTAATTATTTCAACTTGGATGCTATATCTTATTACAGCATAGACATTATCTACAATCTCTATCGTATTTAATGAAGGGTAGTTTGAAAATGAACTTAAACAAGCTGAAAATTGAAAGAATAATTTTCTGAGATGATACACACCTCTTCACACAGAGAGCTATCTTCCCCATATGTTTGTCTTAGACATTTGCATGCCATTAGCCTTTAGGCAACTCCCACCTAATCTTGTGAGTTTTCTCATGAATTTTGCTACTGCATAATGACATTATTATGTAGCACAAGCACTCTATCAATAAGAAGTGACACAATCTCCTTGCACACTAAAACCTTCAATGCTTTTGCACTAATGAATTTTCATTCTATTCCCTAGCATTGAACACATCAAATGTGTTTTTTCTTTACCAATTTTAACAAGACTTGCAATGTTTGGGGAACTTAATTTCTTTCTTTTTTCTTCAGACTATGAACACATGCTTGAACTTCCAGTAGAATGTCAGGCACAATGTCATTACTACCACTCCTAGTGGATTGTTTCATTATGTTCCATTTTGAAAACTCCATGGCTTTTCCTAAACTAACATCCTTGTGAGGAATCTAATCCTGAACCCCTTGCTTTCAAATCCTGAACATTCGTTATTGGGCCAATTCTTAACAGGTTAGTTTCTTTGCCTGTCATGTACTGCACACTATGAACTGGGTTGCAAACTCTTTCTTTGGCCAGACTGTGTTTTGCTCACAGATGCTCACTTCACCTCCAGTTTTACATTAGGAGTGCTTTTTTGGGGACTCCACTCAACCTTGCCTAACCAACCCTCTCAATTTCATGATTCGTCTCTTCTGATCATCTGTTCTCCATCCCTCGGCTTTCGCTATCAATACCTTCCACCATTGGGTGGCCTTGTCTTCAACATTTCACTTTTTTTTTGACACTGCAAGCTGTTTTCCCCCTGTCTTTTATTTGTCATAATGCCCGCTCACCTTCCTAGCCTTTACCTTGGGTTTGGCCTTGACTAGCAACTCTCATTGTTATGTCTACTTGGTGGTACCCCTCTGGCTGGCTTAACCTTGGTTCCATCTTCTATGCTTCCTGACAACCCATCCCCCTCTTCCCCTGGCCAATTATACATTATTGCTTCAACATCTCCCATCTGCTTTCCATCAAGGGATCTTGTCCTTCTACCTTCACATTTGGATAGTCTGGTTTATTGTCAGTTGAACTGGATGTTCCCACATGGTAATCGTTTCCTCTCCTCTTCCAAGCATCTTTCTCATCGGTCCATCTACCCACGTCAGGGGCTTGGCTTTTGATATTGGTCCATCCATTGTCACCTTCCTCCTGATCATCCTACCATTAGACATCTTCCCTTTACCTTGCTATTTGATAGGGTTTAGCTCTCTGTTATTGGGTGGCTTTGTCTCTTCAACATTTCACCTTTCTTGATACTGCAAGGTGTTTTCCCCCATTTTCTCCACCTTGTTCCGTTCCTTCCTTGTTCATAGACACGCTCATCGTGTTCCCATGCCTGGCTGGGACCCCAGTGTCATCCTGCATGCTCTTCTGGAGCATCAAATTTTTGCAAATTTCCAAGTTTTTCTTTGTGATTTGTGTAAAACCTGTTAAAAATATGGGGGGTGGGGTGCAACATATGCTATTATGATGTTCCATGTGCTTGTAATGTTTTGTAAACAAAGGGTCCAACATATAAATACAGTGTGACTCCCTCATTGGATGCTCACCATGGAACATTCCACCGCACTTGCACAGTGCAGTATAGCTATGGATCGAATCATTTGCAAGCTCTCACTGAATGGGAGCAGCAAATGATTTCTATGAATGTATGTATGTTCAGATCATTAGATTGTTGCAGTCATGCTACACAGCTGAAAATATGGATAGTGGTGAGACAATTCATATATAGGGAGTGAAATTTTCTCAGAACAAGACATTAACATTTCCTGGAGTAAAACTGTTTGTGTTTGAATTTATATTTATGAGTATTGTTTGTTAATAATTGCTATGTTCTATGGCACTATACTCTGTAATGGTGATTTCTCAATAAAGAATGATAATTGCCCACATCATATGAGTCAGTTTTTTATGTAAAGACAAATATTTTCAATCAAGACCATGTTGCCTGAATTTAGTTTCTGCCTGGAGAAAAAAGTGCCAAGTGTTTTAGGAGGAAATATTCATGTTTTGTCCCCCAAACTTGTTCAGAATAGCTCTGAGAGCACCTAATTCTCAAAATGTTTCAAGAAACACGTGGTAGCCCCCAAAACCCCAGCTGGATTTACTTGCACTACACACTCATAGCCCACTCTATGGGATTTCAGTTTTTTATTTTTTTCATTAATGAGCCAAATGATAAATCAAATAGCAAATTCCACTAATCATCTAGCTCTACTCATCATTATATTCAACCTTCTCTTCTATCTCTAATTCCTGGAGTAACTAGTTTTTGAATGGTTAGTTGGTGTGCTTCAAGACTTTCAGTGTGTTTACTGTGCTTATGTGAATCATATAACTGCTGTAACTTATAATTCTCCTCACTTAGCTGATAGCAGAAAAGATACAGACCAGTTCCACCAGAGCTGAGTTTGTTACGTGCTTTATGTGAGTACCGTAACCGAACTCAGTTACAATTCTTGAGCCTCTCTTCCATTATTGTTTTGCACTAACTCCCTTTTTTTAGTTACATCCAGTTGAGGTTGTCCGTGATATGTTTCATTGTGAGATGGAGACATATATTTGGTCTGGGGGTGTCCCTCTAGCGGGGGGGCTGAGGCTGCTTTTGCTGATGATCCAGAACATTCTGGAGAGAATTTAGGCCTTTTTTTTTTTTTCTGGTGCCTTCATTTACTAGGTCGGCTTCTCATAAGGCCAGTTTGGATCAGCTGCCTCCTGCTCCATTTCTTCAATTGGGCAATTAGGTTTGTGGGGTTTTTGGGTTTTCCCTGGTTGCCCTTGAATCTACTCAATATAAAACTGATTCTTCCAATACGATATGTAACCTTACATCTAGCTTTCCTGATTCAGTGCTGCCTTGTATATGCAAAGTTTTATGCACACCACTAGCCATGAGGCTCCAACCAAATGTTATGTCTTTCCACTTGGTATTGCTGTTGCATATGACACTGCCTTCTAATGCAGCTGGTTCCCTTTATATCAATTGTTCAGTCATCACTTCTTGATTTGGACTCTTGTGTTCAGACATATTTTTTTGCTCACTTGAGAGATCTCAATGTACATATTTTGTTGTGGAAATATTTCAAAACCACAATGTTGTGAAAATATTACTTTGTTTTTGGTGTTCAAAACTGCATTTGCAAACTTTGTAGTTCTTAATTTCCACATCATGAATTCTCAAGTGATGGTAACTTCCACTTTGTCCAGTGTTGAACATCAAGGTATTATTCACTTTTGGTAAACAACTATAATGATGTTGGATTCTTCTTTATCTGTTGAGGATGTGACAGCTATTGTGTGGTGAAAAATGGAGTCTTACATGCAGCTTGGGCTTGCTTCTGTACCTGACACAGACATTCTTCCTTCTTTGAATCCCATCGGTGTTGAGGATTTTGAAAGTCTTTTTCCCACCACCTACTTTTGCCAACACTTCTTTCAGTGCTGTTGTGAATCTACCTCAACCTTCTGTGTCTTTCCTTAACATGGTTTTTCAGGTATGTTACCTTCTTTCTCTCTCTCTTCTGTTTCTTATGATTCTTTATTTTTCCTTATTCATTCAGCCCTTTCTTCAGAGTATTATGTTTTTCTTCCTTCTCTTGATATCCCATTCCATTTTGAATATTTTTGTCTCAACTTTGCTCTGATGCCAGCATGCCTTGTCCTTCTTTCCTAGTTGATTCTTACGTCTTGGCTTATTATCAGGCTGAAGTCCCCTTCTTGGACTCTGAAACTCTAGAGTCTCTTCTTCAGGCTTGGAGTTCAGATCTTTTGTCTTCTGTACATCTTTCTCAGGCCCAATTTTTACACCTTTGCCTTACCCTCACAACCCTTTTGCATTATCTTTCCTCCTTTCATCTTCTTTCAGAGGCAATCTACTATTCCACTGAGTGGTTTTTGGAGGACACTCATTCCCTTCTTTTTTCTATGTTAGCATGTTCTTCTTCCTTAGCCTTTTTCCTTGCACTCTGGTTACTCTATTGCTTGGATTTGCAGGGAGGGACACCAGTTTTGTCTAGATACATTTACCTCCCTCTTATCTCAAGGACCACTATCTGGCTCCTTTCCTCCACCAAGGGCTTTTTGGTGGGGTACTTGATTCTTTGGAGTTATGGGCTATGGCTGTGCATCAACATTTTTCCTTGTCTTTCACCTTTCCCAAGGTCCTACTCTTCCCATCATTGTCTTCTGTTCTCCTACATCCTTGCTGTTCCCTGTCCTCCCATCCCATTTCTCTGCTCCCATCTGATCTTGGTCTTTGACATTGAGGTCTCAACTACAATACTGCATGATACTAATAGATTATGTTAAGCAAACTTGAATTAATCAAAAATAATAATGAAAATCAAATACCAATATTTGATTACTGGATAATTGGAATAATCAAAAATATTAATTATTTGGAACATTAATTTTGATCATTTGATTATTTTTGTAACATTTATCGATTTAACTTTTTTTTTGTATGGTAGGATCAAAGTGTGTTGTTACGACCTTTTACAGAGTTATATTAAAAATTTAAACAACTTAATTATCAATGTATGTTATTAAAGTTGGTATCAGAATGTAGTTTATACATCAGATACTTATATTATCAAAGTTTTACTGTCTTATTTTCAAAATGAAACATTTACAAAATTTGATCTTGCTTGTGTCACATGACACATCTTTGCTCTAAATTCTCTTACTTCAAATTTGTAACTTTGATACAGCATCTATAATTTCTAGCTATTTATAAACATAAACTATACATAATTACAAACAAGAATATGAAATATTAATCTCCCACTTACTTGATTTGCTAAGATAACAATTCATTTGTCAAACCCACCAGATAAGTCCTTACCATCCTGCTACTTTAAAGACAGTTGTATGATCAAGTGTACATTACTGACAGGCAGGTTTATAACCAATAGAAAGAGTAGATTTTTCTAGATATAAATTATGATCCTTTATTTATTTCTGGCAGTGAAAAATGGTAATATAGAAGTGCTTGATTTGTGTTGAGCAAAGCAGTTGCTCTGGGCAGTAATGGATTTTTTAACCCATTCATAGCTTAGTTAGAAAACTAAATGAATTATAGTAATTTTCTGTTCTAGTAATTAATATGTTTTTTGTTACTTAAAAGTACATCATTTTTTTATTTTTGGACAACAAACTTACAAAAAAATAAGACCAAAGTATTGTTCATTTTATTCAATATTTTTCAACACTTCATTTTTACTTTGCATTGATGATTTTTATTGAAACTTCTGATGTTTATGTAAAAGTTTTGCAGGTTATGCTGATGAAATATGAAACTGTAAGACAAAAATGAGTATTTTTTTTAACTTCAAAATTACTTTTCACTCAGACTGACTCAGTAAAGTCTATGTAAATTCACAGACAAGTCTTTAGTAAAAATACTTTACTGTAATATCCAATTTTTTTTGGTACAACAGACTTGTAACCTGGACTAAAAGATTGCCAAATTTTGTGAAGATACACTTGTAATACATTCAGAGTTAAAGTATGTATAGTTTCGTGCTTACAGGGTTATTCCAAGGTGGGTTAAATCAACCACCTTCGTACTTAACAAATTAATTAATTGTTGAAGTAATTGGAAACTAATTCTGATTACTTTATTATTTTTGTTATACTAATAGATTTATTTGTAATTTCCATTAATGTTATGTGGCATTTATTACAGTAATTGTTGCTGCTCACGGGTAATGAATTTTATGAACCGGGGTTAACTTTATATGAAAAAAGAAATGACAGTTTAAAACAAACACTTTTTGCAGCTTCTTTTGTAATTTCAAAACTCAAATGAAATTTTTCTATATGTTCTAAACTTGAAGTAGAAAGTACATGTAGCATTCATTGAAGCAGCATAGATGATAACATCGATTTATTAAATTCACAACTTAGTCAAGGAAATTAAAGATTTTTTAATCATTAAGAAATTTTTTCTTTGAATACATAAAACATCAACTCTTCCATCTCTTAAAAACCTCACATTCAATATCATTTGAACAACATTATAAGATAAAACAAGCACCTTAATTACTTTACTATGGAACATAAATATTCTTCATCAGAAAGAATATCAATATATTTGTATAAAGATTGAATGAAAGTCCAAGAATGTTAAATTCTAACACATGAATATAGTTTATAAGTTCTGAAGCAATATGATATTGTAATATTTTGGATAAGCAATTGTATTTTAAAATCTGAATCAGTCTTAAGAAATAGTTCCAAATACTTGATTTTAGGTTTCATGTTACAACTTTATGGTTCTGAATCACCTATAAAGAAAGTATCACACAGTATAGTTGCATTACTGATTCCAAACTGCAATGTTAAAGATCTATAGCTCTCTTTCCTGCAAGATGAGCACATTTTTTTGTATTAATGAACATTAAGAACACCAAAGATGTTTGCACATACAGAGTTGCTAAATAACCTCATGTAAAGATATCGGAGCATGTATTCACTAATATGGTTTAGTGTAAATTTACCAGTTTTTTTTAAAACTGTCTCTGTTATTTTGATATCCTGCTATTAATTATTTACTTTAAATAGTATTTAAAAGTGATTAAAACCAATAAAATAAAACATTTATTTGACTATTTCACTTTTTAGTTAAGTGAGATTAAAGATTAGAATAATTGAGATCTGACACCACAGCACATCATAGTTTAATAGTAGTAATTCAATGAAATGATTAACACTGTAATACCTAATGAGAAGCTTAAGTATAACAGATGATGTGAAAATACTTCTAAGCAGAAGGATATTCAGTTTAATATTGTATTAAAAGAACTGAATGACATATTGTAAATGAATGTTTTAAAAGGTAATCAGCACTAATTCATACCTCCACTTGTTTCCAGCTGTAATTGTTCTGTAAGAATGAAGCGTGTTACATCACCAAAAGCAAGCTCTTCTAAGAGACCAAGGAAGAGTCAAGACTCACAAAAGGCCCCAACAATTGACTCTGTCCATGAAGCACTGGACTGTTTGGAGTCAGGTTTGTATGATTTCAAAAGAAAAGGGAAAAGTAACATATATAAATGTGATGCATTTAAACTATTTTGCAAAGTGTGTTCATGATATATATATATTATATAATAAAATGTAGTTTACTAAATAGAAATAATCAAATTGGGATAGCTTTTTCTAAATGAAAATATATATGAAACCCAATCTATTATTTGATTTGTCACTGAAGTGTACCAATTTTGGGATGTTGCACCCCTTTTCAATAACTGGACAAAGGCAAATCCAAAGTACAAAAGTTACAAGTCTAGATTTCTTATAGTGGTGGATTGTATGTTATATGTCCTTTAATCACCACAGTAAACCCATATTTATATAGGGTTTGGAGAATCTGCAGCATTAGTGCTATTAATGTATTCATTTATATTATATAGCAGATAATCTAAGAAATGATAGATAGAGCTTCATATTTATTTTTAGCATTTTAAACAATATATGTGTGTAACAGTACTTAAATATATAAATATAAAATTTGACTCTTGAAACACTTTTCAAGATGTACATGCACTTTATGCTCTTCAGCTGCAGTTTTCTTTTGGTTAACAAATCCATAACAAAGGAATAATTTCATTATGATAGATTAAAGAAATTAGATTTCTTTGTTTTTTAAACTACTGTATTTTTCCTTCCCATATGGCTGTTTTAACAGTTTCTTTGTATTTTCTTATGTTATCATGTTTTTGTTGAATACATGTGAACCACTTCACACATGGGTGAGCTTTAAAGACCTGTATTTGCATCTAACAAAAAAAATAATTCATCCTAAAGTTTAATATTTTATGGTTATCTAATAACAGCACATCAATATTTACCCTATCATGGCCAGAGAACACCTTTCAGATGTTGAGTTCATACCTGCATATCAGATTTACATACCTAAGTAGAAATAATACTTTGTTTGAACCATTCAAATTGAGATATTTTAGAATTTATATTTTGCCATATAGAAACATTTATTTAGTGTAATTTGCAAATAAAAATGGATAAAATGTTCAAATATTTATTTTGGGGCAGTTATGAGGAGTCTCCTTGCAAACAACACATTTATCAACTTTTTAGGAATTTTCTGCTCATCCTAAAGTTCAGGTTTATATTTCCAAAAAAATATTTTTTTATTTAGAGTATAATGCCTTGTTTTTCACATGATTTTCCTTCTCTGTTAGTGGTTTTATTACTACAATACTTCATTCTCAACTTTTTATGATGTCATAGCAGTGATATGAGCAATTATTAATGAAGCACAGTTATAAAATATATACAGGCAACATTTAGATATGATTGGATAGAACAAATTATACACTCTTTACTTCAATGTAGAGTAAATAATGTGGTCTGAGTGGTAATTTATGGCATATAAAATTGACTTGGATTTTCTGTATGAATTAACAAATGAATTTAATTAGAAGTTTAGAAGACTTAGGAACAAACCACAGAAATGGGATTTTTTCATACTTTGTTTAGGCAGTCTTCTTAGTTCTGAAAACGTTTTTGTGTGAATTTATATCTCTTAACAGCTAAATAAATTGTTTTCTGTGACAAGACATCAGATAAGCTTATTTAGGATTCAACAAGGTGGTAGCAAAATATTCTGGTGACTCAAATCCTTATTTATTGAATATTATTAACTCTTTCCAAACGGGTCACAGGTGAAAAGTCATGTTATTGCATTTGTTAACTCTCATTCAAAATTTTATTGAACTACTATTTCGTGAATTTATGTGAATAAGTTTGGTATCAAACTGTAGATTATAATTCAAATTTTAGTATTATGTATTACTCAATTTTTAATTTAAAAGTAAATATAAAAAAAAAACAGTTAAACATTGATTTTTGTGAGTCACATCGTATGTTGAATGCAACACTGGTTCAAATTTGATGTTTGTGATGTCAAGATACTATAGTGTATAGTTTTGTATGAATTAGGAACTCAAATTACCGATATTGACATGCTAGAATGTAAAGAAAGAATCTCTTATCTTTTCTATTTACTAAGCTATTGCTCATGCAATGAATCAAACATAGTGGCACCCCCGCTCACCTCTTTCCATTCTTGGAAATGCTCCCTTATATACACTTCTATATATGACTTGAATAACCAATCAAAAGGTCAGAATATTACCCTAGTGGCTTTTTTAGCCATTTTAAATTCTTAGGATGCCATTTCTTTCTTTCAAATCAATATTTCAAGAGGTAGGTTGTGCTTGAAATTTCATATTTTTTAATATTAAAATACAGCTTTGTTACTAAGCTTCATAAATTATAATGGAATTCTCGGCTATTGATATAGTAATTATGATTTTTTGGTTGTTCAACTGTATATATATATATATATATA
>NW_013665958.1:531559-548603 GCF_000517525.1 Limulus polyphemus | reverse complement strand
AATGTGACTGTATTTCACAAAATACTAGTCTACTAAAACACAGCCAAGACAGGTCACTTTATAAAAACTAAAGGTCAGTTTTATATTTTTGAATATTGTAACATGAGTGCACGTGTGCCACATCATTGTTAGCCAGGCATGGCTAAAAGGTCAATATAATAAGAATAAATATAAATGTATAATGTTATGAGATTTAAGCTATTTAATCTAAACATTTAGGTTTTTGTGTTATAATTTGTTGTCATTCTAGAATGAAAGAGGCATAATTTACATTTATTTCCTAATTTTTTATGGTGGTTACGAGATCGTTCAAATCTACCAAACTTGTACACAGATTAATTACTGAAAATAACAAATAAAATATAAAGTTTTTCTTAAGAAACATTAGGTAAATATCTGAACATTATAAGGATTTCACATGTGAAATTTAAAAATGTTCCTACACATAAAAGTATTTTTAATCTTAAAATTTAAATTACTTTGCATGTTGGATAGGCAACATGCGGAAAAAAAAAGCCTGAGAAAAATATTGCTTTATAAATTTAAGACTTAATAAAAAAAATTATACTTTGCATATTAAAGCATTGTAATGTTTACTGATAATCTTCTAAAGTTATAGAATGAAAACTATAAAAAGCACAAAATGGTTATGAGGTCAGTCCCAGGGCCCAAGCCCATGCTGAAAGAGTTAAAAAGAACAGGTTTAAAAATTTTCTTTAATAAAGATTCTGATCACTGATATATGTATGTGTACTGATGTATGTTGTAAAATGATGTGCAATTACAATATTGGAAGTAATTTTCGAAATGCATAAGTGATTTACCCATGTACAGGGAGTCACAAAAATGATTAATTGCAAGTACATTGTCAATTTAGCATTTGTACAATACCAGGGCATCAAGTACTATATTTTCTTATTTATTCATATATGTCACAGAAATACCTATTTTTTTCCTATATTTACAAAATTGGGTAAGCAAGAAATACAAATATCCAATGAAAAGTGGGATACTTAATCTAAACATTTTGCAGAAACAAATGTTACAAAATTATGTATTTTAAAAATGTTATATTTCTGCACTTTTACTTGATATTGTAGTATTTCTTTCAGGTGTGACACCCCTTCCCATCCCAGCCACTAACAGTGTCAGTTGTTGGCTATACTACTAGATCCATTCGGATCAAGGTAACCATTGTTCTCACCTTTGGAATCAAGTTTTTTGGCAGAAAAACAAGAAACGTGATTTTGATAATAAATTCATCAGTATGGAGAAATGCAGTATGAAGTACTGTTGTGGTAATAACAGAAACATTTGTTGGTTTTCTAGGAAGGAAAGTTCAGAATATTTTTGTTGGGTAAATGTTAACTAGAACAATCCATTTAGATGTTTTTCGAAGAAATGTTGAAAAAGTATTAAAATATCCAACAACTGAAACTGTTTTAGAACATTTTCATAGCAATCTAACATTTTAATATTTATTTCAAGTTAGAGTTTGCTAATTGTTAGTTATGCCAGGAGACCAGACATGGGGTATTTGTATTCGATTACAGCTTTGGGAGTATTTGTACTTGTATTTGAATATGATAGGGAAAATTAAAGTATTCATATTCGAAAATGTATGTACAGAAAACAACATAATATAATGCATCATTTGACAGATTAAAAACTTGGCTTTGTATTGGTTATAAATGATATAATATTGATATCTAGCCATCAATATTATAAGTTAATCATTCTTTAATGTATGTTGATTTTGTTACTGGGATTATAGATGTTCAACTTGGTTGTTGTCAGCTTCTATCTGCACTTTGCCTTAGTCGTGGAGTCCCATCACTATCGGGGTTTGTGGTGCACAAGGGTCAGGTACTGCAGTTCCAGGATTTTTCCTTTGGTCTTGCATAGGCTTGCATGGGCTCTGCTGTATTGTATGAGTTTTCTCATCCTTTCATTCTATCGTACTGTGCACACCCATTCCATGGACAACTGGTTACTGCTGGCAACATCTTGTCAATTGTTAGACCATCATCACATCCTGCTTCTGCTTTCAGATACAATGCAGGCAGGCATCTCTTTCAGGAATGCAACATCTATTCTTGCTCCAATTCAATATGTCATTAGTCTGGAAATTTTTTATTTTTGAGCTCTTCTCTCAGTCAGGCTCAGCTGTCTCCCATCCTACTCAATGCTATAGAATAGGATGCCACACTCTTACTCATCTCTCCTTCTCCCACTGCACGGATGATTTATTTTCTGGGAATTTGGGCATCACTCGAATCCTTCAAGCCTTTGGGACAAGAGCACAAGTGATACTGTTATTGGTCTTTAAGTGACCAGGGATCATACACATCTATTTCCTGGTTTCTCCAGTTTCCTTAGTCAGGATCATTCTTTGATCTTGAGGGGTTAAGTTGAGATACCACTACAAATTGGGTTCCTCTACTGCTCCCTATTCTCTTCACAAATACTTTACTTCAGGGATTGGGTACATATACCAACAGTAAGAAATTCCAGAGTATGCATGGACAATGAGGATTCCCTACACAATGTTTTCATCCTTCTTGCTCTTCAACAGGCAAGGTCTCATTATCTGGGCTTCTTAAGGGGTAAAGTGTCAGGATTCACTCTGAGTATTCTACAGTGGTGTCTTATGTTTCTCATCTAGGAGGCATGTGGTCTAGGGCTCCTTATTCTCGAATTTTGGACCTCCTTTCTCAGGACTATTCTTATCTTATCACCCTGCATGATGCATGTCCATTGTCTCAATCCAAACAGATATTACCAACAGAATAGATATTGAATCACATGATTCAGTTGAATTGCTTCTCATTTTGCAACTCTAATTGGTGGGTTGGCCTCTCATTGGATCACCCAACGACTGGCAATTTGGTCTCCAGTACCTCATCTTTGGGCTTCGGCAACAGATGCTTTCCATCCGGACAGGACAGGATTACCAATCTCAGCCTTCTCTTCACTTCATATATTACCCAGGGTATGAAATATTATTTGTTCCAACCCATTGTCAAATCCTGTTGATTGCACCAGATTGACAGTTACACTCGGGTTTCTGCTTCTGTGGTCCCTTCCAGTGTGTCCATACTTCCACTTCTTTTTTAGGCTCTCTTTGTGGAGGCAAGCATCATCAGATATGATGCACCTGGCTATCAAGAAGCTCAAGCTTCTGGTATAAAAGTTATGCTGTCTTTCACATGGCATTGGGGTTTAATTTCTAAGGTTGACATGTATCTGCCTCAGTTTCTGCTTAGTCCAAAAGTCACTTTTCTCAAAGGTTATGACATGCATACCAGCAATGTTGTATTGCGAGGAAGTTGAACCATTTTTAATCATTGGTGTCAACCATAACTCGTTTTTAACTTGGCTCTTTGACAGAGGTTTTTGCATCTTCCACAATTGCCATTGTTTACAGCAGCCTTATTATCTACCATTCGATTATCGCAACTGCATACTTTTGATTTCACAATATTGTCCAGATTCCTCACATCGTTTTGAGTAATTGGTTCCAAAGGACCATTCCAGTTACCTAACAGGTAGATTCAGGTTATGTTTTCTTTCTCTACACCTGTTTGTGACCTCACTCTTATATGCCATGTACCCACTTTATCTGCAGGTTTATTTTTCATGGCTGCTGACCTACGGACATCACTGGTCAGAGTGATTTGCACTGTTTGTCCACTGACCACTTTCTCACTCTCTCTACTTCCTCAGACCAGTTCTTCTTACCCAACACTCTGTCAGGCAGGAAAGAGGTTCAGTCCTTTTCTCCAATTCATCTGCTCATCATTTCTCTCTGTGTCCAAGCAGATTTTGATCTTGGTCATGTTCAGTGAGGGTCTTGAAGATTTTGTTGCCTGCACTTATACTTCTGTTCTGGGCTCTCTTTGAAGGCGAGGTATCTTCTGTGAGTCACATCTAATCAGATTTCTCTTTTCTAGGTCCTTAGCAACCCAGTCAAATTGTCCGCTGGAGGTCACTATGCTGAATGGTATGTGGACCTCCACAATACCATTATCTCTCATTATTTGCCTAATCTGGCAGTCTCTTCAACTGAGGGTTTTTGCCTAACCCCTGTAGCTATCTTAATTATTTCAGCAAGATTATCTAGAGAGGTGATTATTTTTATTTCTACCTTTCAGGGTTTCTTACCTTGTTTTCACAGGATCCCAATCTGTAATGAGTGTTGTCCAAACAGCCAGGTTTTTATCAAACCAATTCTGCACTAGAAACCACTATTTCACTATAATTACTACTAGTTGCAACAGGCTCTATAGAAATGAGGTGTTCCATAAGACCACATAGGAGGTCACCAGGTGGTATTACCATACTATACTGGACCACCGCTCATAGACTATCATAAGTAACACTAAAGGGGATCCTGTCTGTCCCTGCTGATCATTGGATTGAATAAATTAGAGTCAGTTTGCTTTTAAAAATTTAGGGAACTTGGTTCACCTATTGCATTGTTTCTAGAGCACTGTACCTCAGGACACCCCAACGTTCAATCTCCACCCCCAGATTCTACTAGTAGAGCTAGGGACAGAGGCTTTTCCCCCAGAGTGTTAGAGTGAATTCCTCCACTCTTGGAGAAGAAGGCAAAGTTGAGGGCCCTCTTACCCGGGTCCCTGAATATTTTTTTCCCAGATGTCTGTAGGAGTGGCGCCAGCCTACATGGGAGTCTACTTCTAATACTTCTTCAGAGTTGATGCTTATCTGTCCGGTTAGGGTGTGCATGGCCCTTCAATTTTGATCAATATCAGTTCAGTATATTGTTCATGGAAAGAGGGACACTATCTCATAATTCTAAATGCAGAGTGGTCCTATCTTGGGTTCTTGATTGATCACAGTTGTTCCATGTCCTCCCCATAATTCTGGGGGCAAGTGGAAGTCTCCTTGCCCAATCAGTTGAGGAGTGGGGATGAATGTTGATTAAGGCATACATGATCCCGTCATTCCAAATCTGGGATGTTGCTTATCAGGCATCTTCATGTGGAGGAGAAGATTTGTCTGCTTAGGTGTTGCTTACCTTCTTGTCATGATTCCAGTGATCTGAAATGCATCACTCTATGGCTACAGGCTGTGATCCAATCAAAAGTATATCTATATATAAAGTTGCAGTCCAATTGCTCTAGCCACCAATGTGGGATATAGGGACCAAGACCCCTTAATTCCAACCCCAAGTAGTGGAACCTTGGTTATCTGGTTGGGGCTGGCCTATAGTAATGATTACACATATATAATTACAGGAACTAATTTCAGGCTGAAGAGCATACCTGTTCTGGATGTAGTGCACTTCCCTCACTTGGTTACCACTCTTATCTTGGTACACCCATGATCTATGCAGATGCTTTCTCTATGTTTTGGAAGTTAACATTTTCCTAAATTGAAAATGTTTTTCCAATAATACTTACCTCTACTCACACTCCTGCCCTTTCTCTCCACTAAGAGCTAATGTTAGAGACTGGGATGGTATCAGTTTCGAAAAAGTGAGAAAATTATCTGAGTGAGGTGGTTATATACAGTACCAGGCTAGAGGGTGCATTAACGTAGGTAGAGAGTATCACAAAACAAATATCACCAAGGGCAATTGAGTGGGGTATGAAAGACTGAAGCAAGTACGAAAAAATCAGACTAATTCTTAGGTGGGCAAAGAAAAAAACCTGGCAATCAAGTAATAGCTATAAGTGTCAGGAGAGGTAAGTATTATTGAAAATATATTTTAAATTTAGATAAATGTTAACATTCCTTGAGAATGTGCAAATGTAATATTTCAACCCCTGGTTATATTCTTTTTCTTGTTCCCTACTTCTTAATCCTAACCCTAACTTATTTCTTTTCCCATTCTTGGACCACTTACTTTTCTGCAACATTAAGCCTTGCCCTTCCCATCTATTTCATTCTTATTTCCTTGATTTTAGTCTTTCTCTTAAATTTGTGATTGCCCTTACCTGTGGGGGAGGACTATTGACAGTTGTTTCACTCTCCAGTACCCACTACTCCTGTCTTTACTTGATCCTTCTTTATCTCTTCTCTCTACACCTTCAGTCTGAGGCATTCCACACTGCCCCTGTGAAATTTGCAAGTGATTCATGTTCCCTTCACTCCTCCACTGGGTTCATTATATTTCTACCATTCCCTTCTTACTCACTTCCTTGTTCCTAGAGGTTGTTGGATTAGGATACTCTCCTATCATAATTTCAACTACTTTCTTCTAATTGCCTAGCCCCTTTCTTAGCACTGACGTTTTGTAGTATTCCTGATTTGATTAGATCACGAGCTAAGGTTGCCTGTCATCAATCCTCACTTTCATTCATTGTTTCCACACTATCCCCAATTCTACCTCATCTTAGTCCCTGGTTTCCTGTCGTTTGATTCCCAACTTCCTCTTCTACCCGATGTCTGATACACTGAGCTCATCTGTAATGTTTCTGTTGTATTGGGTCCTGTGTGTCCAACTGTCATAGTTTTAGCTTTTGTTTTTTTATTTTTTATTTTTCTATCCACGTTGGGTTGTTTTTTTTTTACTTTTTTACCCACAGACATTCTCTCCCACTCCCTTCTCCTTTCTGCCTTCATCTTGTTTCCTTTCTCCTTCTGCTCCTGTCTATGCCCAACGTTTCTTTGAGACTGTGTTTGTCATAAATTCCTCACTCCCACTCAACATCTTATTCACCATGGGATGTGTTTTTCAGCTCATTCTCTGTTGGGATCAGTCTTCTCCCATCTGTCTGTGAGCTATGGACCTTGCAGTCACTAGGATTCATGCCTATCTTACTCATTCTATGTGTGAGGTTTAATGTTTGGTAACGATGGCTTTATGGGAATTGCTTATCCCATTATGTACCTCATATGTTGGTCCTTGTGTGACCAAAGGTACAGCTCACAGGATTCTTTGACCTCAATGGTTCTCTTGTTCCTTCCTCCATTCTAGTATTTGTATGGGTGGTTGAATTGATCCAATGTACTGGATACTATAAACCAGGCTAAGGTTCTGCAGAATGTCTCTTCTCCTGCAGTTTCCATTAAGGGTGCTATCTTGGGGATTTCACTCATCATTACCCATCCAACCCCTCTCTTTCATGCTTTTTCTATTTTGATCACCTGTTCAACATCTCTTGTCACTGAATTCCACCTGGTCTGGTCTTATACTTGTCCTATTGCTCACCCACCTTTCCAGCCTTAACCTTGGGTCCTCACCTTGACTAGAGATGCTCTTTATCATTTCCTCTTGGTGGTACCCTTCTGGCTGGTTTAACTTTCGTTCCCTCTTCTATGCCACCTGACAAACCAACCCCTGCCAATTATACACTATATTGCTTCAATATCTCCCATCTCCTTTTCATGACAGGATCTTGTCCTTCCACCTTCACGTTTGGATTAGTCTGGTCCGTCACCTGTTGAACTGGACTTTCCCAGCTTATAATTCTTTCATTTCTTATTCTGGGTATCACTCTACCTTGTCTTTTTCTCCAAAAGGAGGTGTGTGACTTTTGACGTTGGTCCATCCATCGCCACCTTCCTCCTAATCATTCTACTGTCAGACATCTCCTTTCCCTTTACTTGGCTATTTTACAGGGTTCAGATGTCTTTTCCGTTGCCAGTTATTGGTTGTACTTGTCTTCACCATTTTGTCTGCTAGATATTACAGTGTGTTTCCTCTCCTGTTCTCTCCATCTTGTTCTGGTCCTTCCTTATCCGTAGACACATTTGCCCTTATCCCATGCCTGACTGGGACCTCAGTGTCATCCTTCACAATCTTACCCATGCTGATTTGAGCCATTGGCAACCTGTAACTTCTACTGCCTTATCTTCAGAAATATTCGTCTTGCTTGTGATTGTTGTTGTGCAAATCGTTTTGCTAACAACTTTTCCCATGCCCTTTTCATTGTCCTCATTCTTCTTTCTCCTGACCAATCCTTCCTCCTTCATCTTCAACCACTCAGGGAGGAGACCTCTACCCTTCTCCTCTCTCTCGTTCTCTATTTCACTCTTCTATTCTTGTTTGGACCCAGACAAACTTTTCTACCCTGTTTATACCTCTCACTTTCGGGTGTTTTTGTCTTCCACTCTACATTACCTGGGATTTCCTTTTCTCCAGGGACAAATCTCCTTCTGCCTTTATTGGTATAGTCTGCCAAATTCTTTGTTTGATCTCCTCCTCATTTGAGATTGTTTCTTGCAGATAGTCTGCATTTCATCCCATTGGATTTATCACCTCTCTCATTCTTTCAATGCTCATTTCCAACAGCCACTAGACAAGACCACTCAGTCTGGCATGTGGACTAACTCTCATTACTTCATCACCCACTCTCTTCCTCATCTGGCTGCCTCATCTCCTGAGAGTCTTTGCCTGCCTCCATTCACTGTCCTACACTCTACCCACCCTCTTTAGAGAGGTGAGTACATTCCCCTTTGGTTTATAGCATTTGCTTCCAGAATCCCTCCAGGTGGCTAGTGATGTCTCCCAAGGTACACTTATTTTCCAAAATTCTGTATTGAGCCAGAATAATAGTAAGTACTCATACCATCTACCCTGGCTCCATATATGCCTACAATTGAGATGGGGTGTTCTGCAAAACCACTTGAGGTATTCTTGTGGTATATTCTGATATCTGTCTACTGTTCGATCCGAACTGTACCTATTCTATGGACTATAATGGAAAAAGCCAACACCAGCAGGTGTGAATTTGTGAATAAAGAGTATTTATGGGTTGATGAATAACTTTGCTGAAAAGGAAATAGGATTTTATAACTATGTGCACAAATATCTTTGTATGCCTGTACAGTATACTGCTAAATTCTAAACATCCCAGAAGGATGACCAATATTCAAACACTTGCGATGTTTATTGGATTGGTTCCAAACCATATACTGTAATAAACATTTTTACAGATTCAAAGTGCAATCTTATTACTTTTAGGAATACTCATTGTAAACAGTGTAGGATACATAGGCTGATAAATTCCACATTGTATTCTCGGAGGGGGGGTCACGTGCCTTGTTGCTCTCCAGAGGATCGTATTACGGTGTCACATAAACAGTGTAAGGATACAAGCAGTAATTTGTTGCTTTGTTCTTTATTATTTATATTCTTTACCAACGATGTAAAGAATAAGAGTAAGTTTGCTGTACACATATTTGTGCTAATGACTTATTATATGTGATGTACAAATTCATGGTAACTTTTTACATGTACATGTATTTTCATACCTATGAAATAGAAATGAATTTAAAAAATACATTACTTTGTCCCATTTATTTAATATTTTTATAGTACACACAAAAACACTGCTTACACACATGTAAAAAAATGACTTTAAATGCATATACCAAACATAATGGCGGGGGCCTTAAAATTCAGAAATTTAGTAGAGTCAATAAGGAATCCAGCTTTGCATGACTCATCTTTGATATCAAGGGCACCTTGCTCAAGAGGGCATTTTAATGCAGTCAGAAGGGTGCCCTTAATGACGAGGTTCTACTGTACTTACCTCTGAAATATCTTGTTTCCCTGCAACCAAATTTATTATCGTAAGTGCAAATTATGTCAAGAAAACAGAGCCTATGTAAGCTCTCCTGACACTTGTACAGTGAGTCACCTGGAAGATAGGATAAGAAAGTAAGTGATGCATGCTCTGTAATGAGTAAAGGACATTTGGAAATTTTTATAGTCACATGATTTGTTGACAGCATGAGTTCGAACTCAACAAAGAAAGGCTTTCTATATTTGAGAGGTAAATGTCTGTTTGAAATGCATTTTAATTCTAGAAATGTAAACATTGGTGGGATTATTGTTTGGCAGAAGTCAAACTTTCAGCATTTGTTTTATTCTTTAGAAAGTTCAATAATTAATTTCAGTTTTGTCAAATTTAACAATCTGTCATGCATGATGACTAGTCAGTCTCTTAAATATTAGGATATATTTGTGTTACCACATAAAGCATCATTAAATATGTAAATCTCTTTGTAAAAGTGAGTAGTTTATTAAACTTGCTTATATATATATATATAACTTCATAATATTAGCCTGATGATGATTATGGGAAACACAAAATTGCAAAAAATTAATCTTTGACACTTTTTTATGTCCATGAAAAACAGGTATGAAAAACTTGACTATGGATATTGCTCTACACTAGTTCTATGTTTTTTGTCCATTTTTGTTTATATATATATAGATAGTTACGGTCTGCTTAATTTATTAGGTACCGAAATGAGATTTTTCAAACAATGTTGCTATATATATGCAAACTATATTCCTAGAAAGATGGACAACATTGAATATGGAACTGTAGCACATTTTGTCTTTGATCCAGACATGTTATAGTACTGTGAAATAAACTTAAGTACATAGTAAATTGAACAAGCTAGAATATTTCTTAAATTACTAATCTTTTTCTTTAACTTGGCAACATCTTGCAATTACTTCTAAATTTTTCAGGTGTATTTTTCATAATATGTTTGTATTCATTTATTGTACCCAGTTACAAGATATTCTGGTGTCTTAAAATGTTTAAGAAGGTTTAATAATACTTTTAACAAACAATATTATAAAGTTCAAACTCCATAGTAGATTGTTTTAATAGCTATTTTTTCTCATGATAGCCACCAAAACACGAAGTTTACCTGTTCAGTTGAGTGTGGATTTAATAGAGAGAACGGCAAGAAGTGAAGGCCTACCTGGTGATATTTTAATTACATTAGTTGATATTATTGGAAGAAGGAAGTTGTGTAAGTACATGTTACATTTAAATGTGCATAATGCACAGTTCTGACATAAATTTTACTGTATGATATCAACCTGTATAACTAACCATTAGTAATGGCTGTTAAAAAACTGAAGACAGGATTAAATACAGTTGAATAGAATATACCAAATGTGAGAAATAAAAAAAATATTCAGGAATAAAAGATGCAGTAAATGTTAACTATAATACATGCTACTTTGACTGTGACATTAAAAAAGTTGAATATTTTTAGTAATTAGAAATGTTGACTTTACAATGGTTTGCCATTTATAACAAAACTGTGTTGATAGCATTTAATTCCAGATTAATCTAATTTTGATGACAATACATCATAAATGAGTGGCCATTGGTACATTGTATACTTACAGAAGATTTGTATGAAAATAAATCTTTATTAATAAAGTTAATCAGTGGTTGAAATAACCAGAACATCTTTAAAAACACTACATGTACACATAGATGAAATATCAATTACATGTATTTAAATATAATGTATGATATTCCTGTTTTGATCAATTTTAGCTGAAGCAGTATGTCGTCGATTGATCAGGAGTTTACTTCCATTCGATATAATACCTATTATTGCAGTCTTGAAAACTATTTCATGGATGGGTGTTGGAAACACGTCCATTGCACTCCAGGTAGGAATTTATTATATATAACGTATTTTGTTTATTTTCCAGTAAGGTTATGTATAAGTAGAATCATCAGTTATAAAAAAATAATAATAACTTATTAAACATAAAATATATCACTTCATTCATATGTGTATGTTTATAATATGTCATACTTTCCCTTGAAAACTAATTATGCTGTGATACCTCAACTTGTTCTCTACGATGGACACTTGTATTCCCCTTTTAGAGAACTGCTATGTGAGTTTGGAATTTTGTAATGCAGTGAATTATAGGATGTTCTCCTTCAAAGTTTCCAAAGGTTATCAATTTCAAGCTTCAAATAAGTGATTAAATATTAAAATGTGCATCTTTTGTTTCTTATCCTGTAGATAACAATAAACTTGACACTGTGAAAGTTGTTTATCTATAAACTTGGCAGTGAAAGAGTTAAAATTTAACTTTGTAAAATTTTAAGTATTATCTACTCAGGTGACAACTATGATACAAGGGACTCTGTAACCAGTAAAGTTACAGACCCATAAGTAACTTCATGAATAAATAAAAATTTGCTTAAAAACCCAGTAGAGTGGAACATAAATCTAGGTTTAACTGACCAAAGCCAACTTGAAGAAGCTTTCTGAGGCTTTTACTAATACATTTATGTTTGTTTAAAAAGAGTTTAAAGGAGCATGGTGTTCAATTAAGCATTACTAAAGTACTCTTGAGTTAACAATATCCTTGTATTTGACTTTGAACTACTGTCAGTCTCCGAAATAGATTTTGAAAATCTTCCCAGTTTCTTTTGTATAATGTGTTTTAGAAACAATCGTTTAATTTGATATTTCACAGCATACCAGTCAAAAAGAGATTTTCTTAAAAAATGTTGAGAAATCATATGATTTTCTTTTCTGGGTTTACCTGTTAATGACATGATGATTAATTCAAAAATTTACATACAGTTTTAAATTTTTTATTGTGAAGGCTTGCAAAAGTCAACCAAATCTGTTCTGTTTGTATACCACATATCTTGAAAAAATGAGAAATCATTTAGAATAACATCTCATGTAAACAAGTACACCAAGAAAAGAAAATATAAACCCTTGTATCGCTATGTTTCCTAAACAAATTGTCTCACCAAGCACAATTTTATAGTTTTTTTTATTCAAGTTTGAAGATATAGAGATATTGATTTGTATTTCAGCATAATAGAATGATTGCTTTTACTATCATTAATTCTGGTACAAAAAAAATATGTATTTTCAAGAAAATAACTACAGTATGGAAACCAAAAGGTCAAATAAAGGTGTTTGTGTTTTACAGGTTTTTCATAATGCATGAAAATGTTGATATACACAAGCTTTGTTGCCCTTAAAAAATGTAGTATGTATTGTTCATGTAACAGCATATTTTTTTGTAAACTTGAACAACATGCAACTTTTTGTTTTAAAACTAGATTAGTAGCTACCAATAAATTTTCACTATTAAAAGTGTTAAATATTAAGGGTTTAAATTGTTGCTGTTTAATTACTAGATAGTTTTAAGTTGGTAATAAAATTTAGCATTGGAGTTTCATCTATCATCCCTACTTTGTAAGCTATTTATGTTTGATGGAGAAACTTGTGTTTTAAATACTGCTTTCGTTAAACCCAATATATGGGTTAGATATGTGGATGTCATGTTTCTTGTGTGGCAGCATGGAAATGATATATTAGTGGATATTAAAATGTCTTCTTGATAAGTCTTTCAATTCAAATTCAACTCAGTTCAATTTATAAGATAAACAAGGGGGTTGTGTGAATTTTTTTAATATGTCTGTATAAAGGAAGAGCAACTTTGTTTATATATATGTATATATTATATACATCTAGAAAACTTTTGTGTAAAGAGATAAAGATATTTGTACACATTTCTTGTAGATTTCAATTACTGATCTTTGTCTTCCTTTTGAACTATCCAATATCTTTTACTTGATAATGATCATCCAATGTGTAAGCCATGTGACATTGACATGAATGATGACTGTCTTAATACTCTTTTGCTGCCACTTTGATAATTAGCAGTAGCAATGTTTCAGACATATTGATTTACATATATGCATAAAGACGGTGTAAGTTAATCATGTCTTTAAGATTATATGTTATTGTATTTTATGTAGTTTTCCATTTAACTTAACAATTTACCCTTGTTTTGTTGATTTTACTTGTTTTTTTTTTACCTTTTATGTAAATTGTGTTGGGTGCAAACAGCTTTAGCTGCCTTGCACCATAAAACCTCAAACTAAATCATTCTTCTTTGCTTTCACAAGTCCTAAAATAATATTCAAATTCATTAAGAATATTAATAAGCATAAATTATTTTTTAAGTTTACCCAGAATGTTATACAATAGTGAATTTGACCTAGGAATTGGTTTAATTGCAATGTAAGTTCTAATTTGCCAATACTTTTTCAGGCAGAGCTGATGAGGTGGATAGTTGCAGTGTATGATCACATAGACCAGAAAGAAGACCTACATTCCATTTATGGCATAATTTTTCATTATCTCGAATGTGATATTGTGGTAAGCATGAACTGTTTTCTAGAAGTAGAATATCTAAAGAATTGATTTCAGGTTTGTTTTGTGTTCTTATTTTAATCATATTCATGTATCCTTTGAAAATATATTTTTGTGCATAATTCTAATAACATTTATTGCACATGGTGGTGCAATCATTAGACACATAATTTGAAAGTATGTTGGATTAAAAAGTAGATATATCCAAGTTAAACCTATTTATAAAACATTTTTGAAAGGCAGACTTTCCTTCCTCAAGGCTATATTGGGAGTGGATGGAAAGGCTTAAAGTTTGCTAAAATATCTTCAGTGAAAGTTTGGAAGTGTTTATTATGGTTTTGAAAAGGAATATTCAAAATGTTACAATGATTTTGGGTGTAAGAAGCAAAGTGAACAGGAAAAAAGTAAGGAAGTATTCAAAATAGAAGTTAATGACAAAAAGGAAGTTATTTTTTATGTACTTCTATTTTTCCTTTTGGTTTTGAGGAAAGCCAAAGCTTCCATCCTCATAATGTAGTGTGGATTTGAGAGAGAGAGAGAGCTTTACAGTTAAGCTATATGGAGATTTAATGGGTTGAATTGGTTAGCATTTAAATGACTTTTTTGTTCACTTTTATCAGTATGGAACACTAAGCTCTAAAGTAAAATTCCTAAAAGTTTCTTCCGATCTTTTCACACCTATTTCCTATGTTTATTTACTGTTAGGAGCTGAAGCAGAAACCTGCCGAATATAAAGCAATGAATCGCAGCTCCTTAATTAGTTTGACAATGTCAATATCAAACAAGCTCATGCGCCACAATTCCTAGAACTTTTCCTGGTTTGAAAACACAATGGGATAAGATTTACCAACATGCTGACAGTATAATGGTATTAATGACATTTGTCTGAAGTATTATAAAATGTTTATGTTATGACTTTGTAGAAAGTCCGCAGGCCGATCCAGTAAGTCAGCAAGCAGATGTATCCTACAGAAACTATTCAAATTCCGGCTCCGAGAAAACAGTATAGTAGAATTTGCCAGCTTCTTTACAGTACAGTGGTTGTAACAGAAATTGTCTAAGTACTATATAAAAGTGAAAGAAAATATTTATGATATGGCTCTGTACAAAGTAGTATCCGACCCAATAAACTTAAGTATTTGGATGCTAGTTATCCTCCTTGGTGGTTGGAATTTAGTTTTGGTATAGGTGTAAATGTGTGTAAGTGCTTATGAAGATCGTGTTTCATATATTACCATGCTTACACAGTAACCAATGAATGTGTAGTTTCCAGTAATATAAATACAGGTCGTTTTGATTGGACTAGTATTTTTGACTTAGCCTTCTTAATTGTAACTTTAAATACAAATTATTTACCAGCAAACTGCAAGTTCAACCAGGTGTTTATGAAGTATTACCTACAAAGTAATAAACTTGGCTACCATACATTACATGTATTAATATATATATATATATTATTATTATTATTATTTTCAAACATGGAACAGTAAATAAAAAAAATATTTGGAAAACAATGATCTCTATTACTTACGATACTACAAAGTTCTTGTTTGCACTTGTGAGCCATACTTGCTAAGCCTTGTCAAAATTCACATGTGGAGATGAAAAAAATAATCATTTTAGTGGACTTTATATAAACATTTTGGGTTACAAAAAAAAATAAATAAATTATTATACTGATACCCCAAAAATCCATTGCAATTTATCAGGCTTCATAACTAAATTGTTTCTGGGTCTAAAAAAGTATAATTTCTGTTTACAAAATAGCCTTGATTATAATACTTTCCAATGATATAAGACCTTTCCTTTCATAGACAACTTAGGAAGAGTGACAGAATTATGTAAAAGAAATGTATAACTTTCGATTGGTTATAAAGTTATTGGTATATAAAAGTAGGCATAGATAAACAAGTCTTCTCAAATGATGAAGTGGTGGGTGGAGCCATTATGGTGGGTTCACTAAATATCATGATATTTCAGCAAATGGAAAAGGTAGTAGGTTCTTATTTTATATTCTAGCTTGACATTTGAGTTTCTAATTTGTACAAAACTATAGATGCTGTATTGTGGGCATCACAAAATGTAATCTGACCAAACCCAGAAGGCCACATACCACGTAAAACACAAAAACCATTATTTAGCCTTTTTTTTTTAACATTTACTTTCAAATAAAGAAACTAACTAACATATTATACTGAAATTTGAATTACAATCTACAGTTTGATGTCAAACTTATTGACATACATCTACAAAATAATAGTTAAATAAAGTGTTCAATGCAAGTCTACAAATGTGATGACACCTACCCGTCTCGATAGGGTTAATAGCTGTGAAAAACTGTTTTATTACAAATTACCTAGCAAGTATGTAAAAACCATGAAACAATTCAACTCAAGCTGTGGCCAGGCTTGAAATTAACAGTCACTAACTGGCAAAAAGCTAGTGGGTTCTAATTTTTAGCGAGTGACCGTCAGTGGACATTGTCATTTTTTGCCAATTGATAATAAAGCATTATATGAATATGCAAAAGAATTGTAAACTACTTTCAAAATTATGGAAGAAAAATCATTCTGCAAGTAAAACATTTATGGAAATAATTACAGTAGGATGATTGATCATTAAGCTTTTTCTGGTAGCTTGTTGTGCATCATTCTCATGCATCTTGAGGTTAAAATAACAAATAAAGCATAGTGCTTAAAAGGTGCTACAGTCTCTATAGATTTTTTTATTTTCATATTAGGAAATGTAATTATTACAAAGATTCATCTAAACTTTTGATATGTTACAAAATATGAAAATGAAACACTTCAAGAAATTCACTCGGCTGACTATTTCTTTTAAGGGCAGGAATTACTTTTTGCTAGCACTTTGCAAGTAATGGACTTTTTTTCTTTTTTTTTTTGAGGTTGCTTTGACTGTTGAGACACCATGTATGCTGATGCATCGTTGATGATTCTCGGGCAGATTTACTCTTCATGTAGCCATCCCTAATTTAACCGTGAAAGACTAGAGGGAAGACAGTTAGTTAACACAACTCACCACTGACTCTTAGACTACTCTCTTACCAATGAATAGTGAGATCGACCATCACATTATAGTCTCTCTCTCTCTC
>NW_013665958.1:523827-531244 GCF_000517525.1 Limulus polyphemus | reverse complement strand
GATCGACCACTCACACTATATACCCCCTCCCCCCCCCCCCGGCTAGAAAGGATGAGCATGTTTGATGATGGGGATTCAAACCTTTGACTCAAAGATTGCGAGTCAAGTACCCTAACCACCAAACCATGCCAGACTTAATTGGCATTGCCAGTGTTGAAATAAGTTTGTTTCAAACTCTACAAGCACAATGTGTGAGAAACATCTGTGTATGAGTGTAGGCAGACTGATGAAGACTATTACGCTACATATTTATATAACACTGTAGTCTTATATTCTTTAAACTGGGGAGAAACAAAGTTAATTTAATCCTAAAATCTGTATATGATTTCTTTTTTAGTGATGTTTTTCCCATGTTTTTTTTTTCATAATACTTGTATTAAAAATTGCTTTGTTCTCATTATAAAGTTATTAGCTTTCCAGCAATAAATCTGTGAATAGGATTATATCTAACTTTCTAAAGCTTAGAAATTGTAACATTTTTTTGTATGCAGAAAACCTTATTAGAAAAATCACAAAAATCATCAACTAGGCAAAACCATAGAAAATTATTTATAGATAAGAGAAGTCAGGAATCTACACCTAATTTTTGTGACCTTTTTTTTATGTCATTTTATCCATTTATGGAGTACATGGAAATGGATAATAAAATTGTCTTGATAAGAAATAAACAGGAATATAAATTACAAAAATTAAGTTTTATGCAGTATGGTTTCAAAGTTTTCTATGCTGTTAGCACATCCACGTTACTGAAATCAGTCTTTCTAGATATGTAACAGTACTTGTAGATTATTCTCAAATTCATTTTCACGCATATAAATAAGATTTTTTTTTTGCACTCCTGAATCAGTAGTAAAATATTAAAGTTAAGGAAACTATAGACATACATAGATTACAGTATGTCTTCCATGAAAATTATGATGCAAGAAGTTATTTCTAACTTCATTAGAGTTTATGCTTCTCTTCCATTTCTCAGAGCCCTTTTGCATGCCATCTTCTCTACCTGTTGACTCGGAAAGAGGATGTTCTGCCTTTTAGAATTCGACGTGTTATAACATTGCAGAGTAAAGTGGTGAGTGATTTTTTGTCAGTTTTCTTTATAATATATTAAATAATAATTTTTTTAATGAACAATGCTTTTAATTGGTTTCTATTTTTATTTAATGACAGTTGTGATGGTATTTGTGCTAGTTGTCTCAGCATGGCCAGATGGTTAGGGAGCTCGACTCGCAATCTGCAGGTTCGAATCCCCATCACACCAAACATGCTAGCCCTTTCAGCCGTGGGGGCATTATAATGTGACGGTCAATCCCACTACTTGTTGGTGAAAGAGTAGCCCAAGAGTTGGCAGTGGGTGGTGATGACTAGCTGCATTCCTTCTAGTCTTACACTGCTAAATTAGGGACGGCTAGTGCAGATAGCCCTCGTGTAGCTTTACACAAAGGGCTATCTAAAAAAAACTCGTACTAGTTATCATCCAACTCTTGTTTATTTTTAAGTGTTAGCAATAAAAGAAAAATGATTTTAAAGTTTACTTAGGTTCTCTCAAGTTTCTAAAATAATTTTTGAATGGAATATGTATTCACATATTACTTTATAAACATTAAGCACCACTTCATTGAATAGGATTTATTACACTTCTATGATATTGTGTGTAATTTATTTTGATATGTAATTAAACAAAATGCTTAATGAAGTATAAGGATAATAGTTAATAAATAAACCATTAATAGTTATTGTATCAACCAAGTTAAATTTAAATGAAGCATATTGTTTCTTCCTACTCTTCTCTCTCTTTCTTTTCACCCATCTACCTTTCCACCTTTTCCTTCTCCCCTCTTTATCTCTAATATTTTTCATCTATTCTTGTCAATGTTACTTCAGTCTTTATAACTATATTTCCATTTAAATCTCCCTATACAGGCTTGGTTATTTTGATTGACCTTGCTTCCACCATGTAACTACCAGGTTACTATACAAGTATATACAACTTTTAATGCAATAAATGTATCTTCACAATATTTGGCAACATTTTAGTAAACTTTACAAGTCATGTGTACACAGAAAATCAGATTTCTTAAGTATTTTTACTAAAGATTTGTCTGTGAATTTATGGAGTCTGGTTGTGACTCAAACTCTGAATAGTCTAAGTATAGGGTGGTTTTCATATTAAGGTTAAAAATACGTTTTTCATTTTACAATTTTCAAATTTCACTTGCTTATACTAGAAGTTTTGTAATTTATTTATTATATTCTCTCCCTGACACTGCAGACATGGTCCATTGGATCAACCTTGTAACTACCATAAGAAATCAAATAAATTTAAATTAGCTTTTGTTTTTCTAGTATTGCTGCAGTTTGTAACAAAAAAAATAAAATTTTTTTTCCCAAACATTCTCAGTCTGTTAGTAATTTACATTTATTTTCACATGATTTTGTTGTTTTATTGGTTTTTGAACCATATCTGACTACTAAACCAGCTTAACAAGCTGTAAAAAACACAATGAATGTGTAGTTCAAGTTACAGAACTGTTGAATAATGTAATGCACAGGCAGCTTGTGTACAGAACTAGCTGAGAAAGTTTTTTTATTATTTAACTTTTTAGATTTCTTACCTAACGTAATATGTTTCTAATTTCTACATTTTAGTTACTTTTATAGCAACAAATAAAAAATGTACATAAAAAGCAAGAAATATATTACTTGTACGCAGTTAAGATTGCATAATAATAACATGCTCAAAACATACAATGTCTCTAACTATTATAATTTCATTGGCTTTCTAACTAAGATATAAGAGCTTTAAAATAATTCACTTACATGGATGATGTGAATTCAGCAATAGTATCAATGTATCTGTAGCCCGAATAATTCAAACACTGTTGTAAAGATAAGTTAGCCTTGTATGGAAATCAGTAAATTAAAATCTCTTTCTGTTGGTTATAAATAATCCATGATCAAATGTCTGAGAGAATTATTGGTGTTTTGTGAAAAACAAGATATGATAGGAGGCATGGCAAGTGGGTTTGTCTTTCTGCTTTATGTATATGTAATCCAGGAAGATTGGAGGCTATAAAATTAGCCTATGCCATATCAATATGTAGACCACAGATGTGTAATTTATGTCAAGATCAGAACATCATAAAGGGGTGATGTGAAAATCAAATATAGACAATTCAGAGTGAACAAGTATCACTTAATACAGACAAGTAAAGAGTGAGAATTTATTTAAATATTTTCTTTTGAAATTAAGAAATTAACTTATAATACAATTTGATTTACTACTTATGGTATATTGACATACATTTATAAGAAAGTGGCTTAATTAAATTTTGAATGTAACTGTCAAAAGTCATGACATGAAATTTGACCTACCTGCATTCATAGGGTTAAACATCTTCCTTTTGGTTATCTTTCTCTACTCAATCCAGGCTACTTTTAATACAACTTGTACTGATATATATTCTGTTGTTTCCTTTTTTTGTCTTTCATAAACTACACTTGGTTTCTTCTGGTGTTTTCTAATACTTCTTTCCCTGCAAACCATTTTCACATCTAATTTTTGTTAATACTACTATCCTTTCATCTCTTTCCATTTTTTTTTTCTGCAAATATCATAATAATCTTCTTTTTTTTCCACTTCCTGATTACCACTTGTATTGTTGCCCGTGTATATTGATTTCATTTTCTTATTTCAAAATATTTTCTATCCTTTGTACCAGTTCTTTTCACAATCCACTTTTTCCAAATGCTCTATCTCTCAATCTGAGAGCCTTAGTCTGTATTGTTCATTTCATTTTGATCTTCCCTCTTTCTTGGGCTGAATGTAGCCTATTGATTAGCATACCAAAGTGTGTATCTGAGGGTATGTGGTTAATATCCCATTGCATCAAAATCTTGCTCTGCACTCTGAACCTGTGATGGTCAAATCCCACTATTTGTTTAGACAAGAGTTGGTCATGAGTGCTGTTGAGTCATATATTTAGTATATTGGTTCAAAATTAAGGATGGGTAGTGGGGATAATGCTTGTGTAGCTTCGCATGTATATCCAAAACAAACCTTCTTTCTTTTTTTTACCTCTTCCTTTGGTTTTAGCATTCCTTCCTTTTCCTTTGCCTTCTTTTCATACTCACTATCTCTGAAGATTCTCATAGTTATGGAATAGTTTTGACCCTTTCAACTCCATCTTGTTTCAAATATGTAGGGTCCTAATTTACTGTGGAGTTAACTTTTCACCAACAACAATGTGTCCTTGAAGTTTTTTTTTCAATTGTGCATATAGTCTTCAACTCTGTAAATACTTTTTACAAAGTATGGCATGTTTAATTTTGTTTTTCACATAGTTTTATATTATTTTAATTTAATTTTCAATAAGAAGGATTCTTTTTTTTTTAGCTCTGTGTATGGTCTCGATCATTTTGACTAACCTTCTAACTAATCATGTAATCATACCTATTATAACTCTCAACATACTAAGTATGTTTTTACAAAACTTGGCAAGCTTTTAGTTACTACAACATTAAAAGTATGTTGGACACAAAGAAATCTGATTTTTTAATATAGTATTTTTACTAAGGATTTGTTTGAATTTATGAAACTTTTACTGGATCAGTATGTGAGAAAGGTAATTTTCATGCTAAGAACAAAAGTACTTCTTTTCATCTTACAGTTTTCATATTTCATTTACATAACCTCTAGAACCTTATAAATTAATATAAGTTGATTTTTTTCAGAAGCTATTTATCTGTTATTTTCTGTACCTTAACACTAACTTTAGAGAAATCAGCAATTTAGGGTAATGAAAAATTTAAAAATAGGAAATATATCTAAATTACCCTTTTTTCTGTATAGAATGACTGCATAGTGTAACAGACAATTATATTATTTATTCTTACAGTCAAAGGTAATATAGATTTCATATCTGGGTTCATTTAGTTTTATTGTAAACTTTACAGCTACACTTAGACCCTTTCAAAGTACATTGAAAGCTATTTGTCACAGTAGGGCAGATGGACAGATTTGGGTAAACAAAGGATCAGGTTACCAGCATGCACAGTCAAATTATAAGCACACATTATGAGGTGATGTGTACGTGTTATCATAAGTAATTTTATTACTTCATTTCTTCATTTATGTTTTCTCACCTAACCCAATAAGTTTATAATTTTTCCATTATAATAACATTTAGATTTTAGAAAAATAAATGAAAAATGTGCAAACAAAACAAGAAATTTAGTACTTATGCCCTTAGAAGACCAAAGAAGTGTAAGCCTACTTTTTTGTAACAGTGTTAGGGTTCCACAAAATATTTATGTCAGATATTAAACTTAGAACACAGTATTATCATGTACGCAAAAACAAATGTTCTAAAACTGCTATAATTTAACTGGCCCTTCTAACTAAGTTATAAATGGGTTAAAATAATTCTCCTTAGCTGGTTGAGCCAAACTCCACAATAGCAAGCAATGAAACTGAGGCTGGAAATTTAAAAACCAGTAATATTAAACAACTAGCCTTGTAAAGAATCCAGTAAAATAGAATATTCTCATTCTGTTGGTTATAAATTGTCCAATAACAAATGTCAGAGAGAATTATTGATATTTTTTTTAGAAGACAGAAGGTAATAGTAGGGGCATGTCAAGTGGGTTTTAAATTCTTATTTGTTTCTCAGTAAAGCAAAAAGCTTGGAGGCTATAAATTTACATTATGGTTTAGCAAATAATAATACTATAATTTGTAATTTGTGCCAAACTCAAAGTCATATAGGGGTAGAAAGAAAAGCTAAAATGGGCAAGTCAGAACAAAGAAGTGTCACATTATACAGATAATTTATTTAAATATTTCCTTTTGATATTAAGAAAGTAAAACTTATATAAAAAGTTGAATTATAAACTGCATTTGGTTCCATGTTTATTGGAATACACTGATAATAACATTGTTTAATTAAATTTTGAATGTAAATCTGTAGAGGAGTCATGACATGCTTAATTTGACTTGCATGAATCCAAAGAATTAAAAGTGTTTTCTTTCCTATTTGTCCTCACACCAAATCTTGTCTCTCTTGTTTTCCCATCAAGTCTGGTGACATAAATATCACTACATTTATCTTCTACTTGCTGTATCATTTCTGTTCTCATTGTTACAGTAGTCGGGTAACTTTATACTTTAACTATTTCGAAAAATGTAATGTTGTATATTTACAAATAAATATATATTATAGTCTGACTACTGAATATGAGGAATCTTTGTATCCAAAGAGCTATAAATATTTCTATTCCTATTTTTGACTAGAATACACTAAATATTGTTTTAAGACAGAAAACTTGTGGTTATATCAATACAGTTATAAAACAATGGAACTTCTCAACAAAATTAGAAAAATTGATTTACTTATTTCAAATATCTTAACCTTGTGTGAATTACAATCTACTTTGAGAGAGAGAGAGATTCTAACTTTAAAATTCGTACTTGGACAAGTGCTGTAATTAATTATTCACAAAGAACTTAATATTTAATCCACCTGTATTGTTTTATGTAGTTTTTGTTCAGTTTTGTGTTAATTAAGTAAGCTATACTATTTTAATATGAATCTTCTTGAAACCTTTGTGAATAACAGCAAAACTAATTTTTAATCTATTATTTCTAGAAGTTAGTTTGTATACATGAATACATATGACATTTATTACTTACAGAAGCTTCATAGTTATAATTTTTGTCCATTTTGACAGGCTATGATGAAAACCAATTAAAAGTGTGATATAAAATTGATAATTATCAAAATATAATTGATAATTATAGTTGTTTGAAAGTTTTGGCAAGTTTCTTTTATGAAAGTACTTCAGATAACTTTTATTATTTTTAGAGAGTATATTCTTATGAGTGAAATATGATCCAAAGCCTTATTTTTTGAATACTATTGTACAGTTTATTGTATTCAAACAATGGTCATAAATAGAAGAACTTATAATTTATTGAATGTAACGTACATTTATTACACATCAATTGATTTCAACCAAAAATGTTATTAGCAAAAATATTGTTGCTTAACCTGACCTGACACTATTTTGAAAAGTCAAGTTTTAGATAATAATCACATCTTTATTAATTTATGCACTGTTTTTTATGACTTATAACTGGAAGTGGTGACTACTGCAATTAAGTTCAATGCAATTTGGTTAAGTGTTTCCATTGTGGGAAGGAAAGGAAATCAAGGATAATCAGTGATTCCCTCCTCTCCCCCAGTGCACAAAGGTTAATTGTAACTGTCAAGTGACTCAATCTATAACAATTCTGATGGTGCACAAATAGATTCCTCACCTTCTCTAGTTGTAACAGAACTTTATACACAAGTTTGATGACGAGGAACCCACTTTGAGACTAATAATGGCTGGAGACGGCTTAAATGGGTAATGAAGAAAA
>NW_013665958.1:497910-523806 GCF_000517525.1 Limulus polyphemus | reverse complement strand
TAATAAAATTGTAAGTTACCAACGTTATTTAAAAGTTACCGAAAAAAGTCCTAAAATTAATTCTGTTTACTTGTACCAAGGTGGTTAAAAGCAAACTTTGGCTTAAATGGGTAATGAAGAAAAACTTTAATATAAGTTTAACATGAAAGCAAATGCACAACGTTTCGACAAGGTTTTGTCCTGATGATGACAGGCCATTATTTATACACAAGTGTTAAAGTGTTATCCACCCCTCCTTTATACAAACCATTTTTGAGGCATAATAATTGAGAAAGACCCACTTTAACTTTAATTCACAACATTGATATATTAAAAGGAGATTCTTACTGAAAATATATTTTTTATCAAGACCATTTGCATGCTACAAAACTGTGGATAATCAAGAATTAACATGTAAATCTGAGAAAATGTTTCATTGCTAAATATTTTGAAGCTGTGCATTTTCCCTCAAAATTATTACCAAAATAAATACATCCCAATAAACACAAATTTCACAAAGTTTAAAACATCAGCAGTTTGTAAACAATAAAAAATGTTTTCCTTATGTGCCAGAACTAGGAGGAAAACTGAGACAAATAATTAGGACATATGACGTCCAAGGCATTTTGAAAAATAGCTTGACTTGTTATCTTAGCAAATGTTAATCCTCTGATAGCATAATCTGTTAATGTGATGAGCATTTTAAATTAGTATTAATGGGTAAAAATGTTCCAGTTTTTCTTAATAGTTTTTCTCACAACATGAGTCTCAAATTATTCCTTGTATGTCACTTTATATCTGCTTATGATATTTTAAAATTAAAGTCATTTTAAAATATCATAAGCAAATATAAATAATAAAATTAAATACCTGGATACTATTTATGGAAGGGCAGGCAGTGTTCCTTGGACACATTGTATGACTGAACAGAAGGGATAGCCATTTGTTTAATAAATTTACACTATTAAGCAAATAATATACATGTTTATCCTTCTAGATATTGGTAAGTCAAAGTGCATGTTTCATAATTTTTTTTTTTACAGAGTTACATTCAAATTTTAATTAAGCTACTTTATTACCAAATATATCAAACTTGGCAAAATTTGTAGTTAATACAGCAAATTTTAATATTATGTAAGTTTTATTATCTTAATTTCAAATTGAAATATTAAAATAAATTATCAGTCTTCACTTCTCTGTATCACATGACAATTGTTTGCTCCAAATTGTCCATTTTAGATTCTTTTACTATCCCTAAAATATCATGAGTTTAACATAAATTACATATTTATAGTATAGATATTGCTGAGACTTAATCTAAACTTCTAGCTTCTAATCTTCTTAATCTAGATTTCTAGCTTCTAATCTTCTTGCTTTAAAGATATATCTACCACAAAGTCCAACCTACATGCCATGCCCTTCTATTACATTCTATCTTTCAAAAAATGTCAGTAATTCTCTCTAAAATTTATACCAATAGAAAGAACAGATTTCTGCTTCCTGATTTTCATACAAGGAGAGCTCATTCTTATGGTAGTTTTTGAATTATTTTAATCAACTTTTAGCTTAATTAGAAAGCTAGGTATAGCAGTTTTAGGTCCTTGTATTTTTTTGTCTTAATATTTTGTGTTCTTAATTGCATATTGGAAATAAATAATTATTACTACTAACATAAAAAAACTATGGTTAAGTCTAGTTTCATGGGGATGAAGAACAAAAACAAGAGGCCTTGTTTTTCATGTATGTTTTTTATTTATTATAAAAGTTACTAAAATGTAAAAAATAGAAAATAATTAGGTTAGATAAGAAAAACACAAAATAATTTTTTTTTTCTGTAAGGTATGGATGCAACCTGCTCCTGTGTAACATAATTCAATACTTTGTTTCCATAACTCAAGCTATGCACTCACTGGCTGAGTTATAGCTTTGTTACAAAGGTTTTGTTTTTAGACATGGTTCAAAGAGCATTAAAACAATAATATTAATTGAAAACATATGTAAACTGTTAGAAGCCTAAGGCTATTTAGGATAAATGGTTGTAAATTTCTGCTACAATTTATTTGGTATTTTTTGCAATAGCTTCAAGTTCAATCAAATGAACCAAGTGTATAGTGTTAGGGTAGAGAAAATAATAGATGAAATATAAAATTTTACTGAAAAACTTTTGATCTCACTTAGGAGGTTCTATTCTTCTTCTATAACTTTTCCCGTATCTATACGGGGTCGCTATTTTTGACAGCACGTTTCCACTCTCCTCAGTCTTCGTATTCGTCCCCAACAAGGCCTTTCTCTCTAATATCTCCATCCACGCAATCCGTCCATCTTCTCCTTGGTCTTCCTCTCTTCCTTCTCTCCACCACCTCCATATCCAAAACCCTCTTGCCTATATAACCATCTTCCCTACTCATCATGTGCCCATACCACTGCAATCTTCTCTCCTGAACATTCTTCGATATTTCCACCACTTTAGTTGTTCCTCGAATCCTCTCGTTTCTAATCCTATCAAGCCTCATCACCACACACATCCATCTCAACATTTTCATCTCGGCTACCTCTAATTTCTTCTCTTGAGCCTTTTTGATGGACCAGGCTTCCGCTCCGTATATCATCGCAGGTCTCACAATGGTTTTATAGACCTTTCCTTTCACTCAATAGGTTCTATAAACTACATAAATAAAATATGAAACTGTAAGATGAAAGAAAAGTATTTTTATTTCTAACATGAAAACCACCTTCCATTCAGACTCTCTCTCTCTAAATTCAAAGACAAAATTTCAGTAGAAGTACTATATTTTGTGAAGATACGCTTAATGCTTGAAAAGTTACGGTATGTATAGTTTCATATTAGTTAAAAAGATTGGTCAAAATAACCGAGCCTGTATCTTGAGAGTTAATGGACAATTTTTCTGCTCTGAAACATGTTTAATATATACATAGGTTTATTCAATTAAAATATTCACCTGATTGACACTAAAGGATATTCAACTGATGACTTAGGGCATATAAGCTTTGTGCAGTTTGCCTGTTGCTCATAATTAAGACTATCTATTATTAATTGTATTTATTTGTCTAGAATTTTAGCAGTTCCTTTGTTAAAAGCTGTTACATTAGTAAAATAACCTGTTTCTTTTTAGAGTTGTGAATCAAAGTATAAAGAAACGGCAGTTTAATCTCTCTTTTTTTTTTTCTAAATAAAAATATATTTAATATGACATTTGTTTATCATTTATGTAGCTTAGAAATTTATGATCATGTTAAGAAGTTTCCAAAGCTACAGAAGTTTTAAAAACATAAGAATAATACAAAACTTTATATTATTGAGGTCAGTCTTTTAACTATTTTTGTTTTTTGTGAAAATATTTAATAAAACAAGAGTTAACCTGGAACCCAGAACTACTCTATCAGTCTGTTTATACATGTCATTGTAAAATGAAAAGTGAAATTAACTCTACTTCCTGTTAAGCAAATGTTTGAGAATACCTTCTGTTACATTTTTTTTTAATTTAGTCAGCACTATATGATGTAAGAGTAAAAATCAATTCAACATAAAATCAGATTAAAAAAAGATATGTGAAAATTTAACAGTTTTAATCTACAAATTCAAAGCTTTGTTTTTGAAGGTAAATTAATTTATTAAAATGTAAAGAATTTCTGAAAGAAGTCTAGCAAGAGCATGAATGAAATATTTAATATTCAATACAGTAAATCTTACTGGACCCACGTTTTTTAATTTTTTGTAAATCGTGCAAAATCAACTGAGAACCTGTTGGTCTATCACAATTGTAAACAATATCAGTGGTAATCCCATCCTCCTTTGCTTTCAACAAATACCTTTGTAACTTAACTTCTGTTCTATTAGTGTTAGCATATTTAAAGATATCATTTAAATTGTTTAATCTTTGTTCAGAATATGCACACAGTAACTTTTATCTGGTTTATTATTACTATTTAATTATTTTTAAGATTATTTATGTCAAAACTTCTACCAGAAAAGCTGCAGTAACGATTAATAATAATTAATCTTAATTATAAGTAACAAACAAACCAAAAGAAACCCTCTTTGAACACTTCCCTGGATCTTCAATTAGGTATTTTTGCTATTAGCAGTGTTTTCATTCCTTGGTAGTGGCCTGGTGGTTAATGCACCTGACACGCAATCTTAGGGTCACAGGCTCGAATCCCATCCTTGAACATGCTTGACCTTTCAGTCGTGAGGACATTATTAATGTGATGGTCAATCCCACTATCCATTGGTCAAAAGTTGTCGACTGATGGTGTTGAATATCTGTCTTTCCTCTAGTCTATCACTTCAAAATTAGGGATGGCTGTGCAGACAGCCCTCAAGTAGCCTTCCCACTTGTTGATAGTTTTAAATTAGGGATAGCAGCAAATAGCTTTATTAGATTTGCCATAAAGAAAACAGTCATTTTGATAGTTTTGTTCTTGCTACCTTTAGGGTGATGTTTTTAATGTTTTACATTTGCAGACATTTAAAATAAATGACAGTATTGACCAATATTAATAAAAAATGTCAAATAATGTACAATGGAGTGATTATTCACTGAACTTTGTGGATCACTTGGTTAAGAAGTTTGTTAACTAAATGACCATTTCCACTGCTTAATCATACAGCGTACAGAAGAAAAGTGTTATGTTTATATTTTCTTCTATGAAATACTGTGGACTTCAAACTGTAACCCTCTCTAGACTAGGGGTAGTATCATTTAAATTCACTAATTTTTCCCTTATTACTTTAGAAATTCTTAATTTATTTGTATGAATCTTACTAAAAACTTTCTGAGAAACTGTAGTTTTTTAACTTTAAAAAATCATATGGTTTGATTGACTTTTCTATAGTTTTTTTACATTGGAAAATTTCCAAAATTTTGTTCAATTGTTATATAAAAAAAACATTAAGTATTTCCTCTTGTCTTATGTAATGTTATATTTTGTTATGGAAGAAAATTTTGTAGCCTTCAAAGAAATATGTCATGGAAGTATTCTCAGGTGGAAAAAGAACATCTTAAGAAACAATAAAAAAAATCTTGGATATGTGGTTTGTTCCTAAGTTTTCTAAGCTTCTGACTAGATATTGTTGCTCTATATAAAAGCTACATATAATCACTTTACACCACTTTATTGTCTCTATATTGAAGCAACTAGTTTATAATCTGCCCTAAACAGTGGTATTTAAACTTTGCTTGTAACTATTTTTAAAGTTGATCTTCATTAGTAGTTGTTCATATGACATGCTGTAAGGACATAAAAGGGTAGAAATTGCTCATTTGTCCACATATGGTTTATATGATGAAAAATTTTGTGAAATTATGTGAAGGTACTGTACCTCAAATAACACTTTTATATCTATTCAAACCAAATTTCTTGAGATACATTTTTTATCTCCCCTCTTTCCCCTCCCATTCAGATTTGGGGGATATAACGATGGTGCCCATCCCTATCTCAGATTTGGGGGATATAACGATGGTGCCCATCCCTATCTCAGATTTGGGGGGATACAATGATGGTGCCCATCCCTATCTTTCTATGCAGACATCCACAAAATAAGTAGACTTATAAACAGCAGATTTTAATGCCTTCACAAGACACTTCTTTTGGAGCTGGGAGATAATCCTATTGATTTTGAGGTTAAAGGTCAAGGTCACCATTTCAGAAAATGAAAGTTTGGTTTCTGTGCAAAACACAACATTACACCGAAATATATCCTTAATAGCAAGGGTACCCCACTGATGAAACAATGCATTCCAATCTTTATATATAGGAAAATAAAAGTATATGTAATTAGCTTTACTTATTACTAGTTTGTTTTTAGTTTTGATCTGTGTATTTAGCTTGCTATAATCAAAAGTTAGTATTATTAACCATTAATTACTCATACAAATACACCTTATTTATCAACATACCAAAACAAAAGGTAATAGTAGGAGGTGGAGGGGGATCAGTCAATTATTTTAATGGCTATTTCTTTATTTCAGCTTTAAAGCATTTCAGAGTACAATACGCTTGCCCTGTTTACCAACAATCATATATAGGGTTAACTACCTATAAACTCTGTTTGAACTGAAAAGTTAATATGAATTTTATTTCCACATAGAGCACTGCCCAACACTCCTTAAAAAATAGTGAGCAAGTGATTTTAGAATCATTGGGTCAGTGGATTTAGGCAAAGTACTTTTGAATGTTGTTGAAACTGTCAATTCATTCCTTGCAAATTGGTATACAGTCGCTTGTGATTGAAGCTCTAAATATTTTTGTTTATGAGTCAGACATGTAAGAAAAAAATCTAGAATGTAAAGTTCTTTACAATAGTTTGTGAGTTCCACAGTGGTTACTTAGTTTAATGAACTAATATTCAAATCTGCTAGTTTATTAAAAACTTATTTGATATAATGTAATTTTTTTATTTAGAAAGTTTAATTTGTGATACGAATTTTAAGTTGTCTTTAAGTTTAATTTTTACACAGGGAGCACAGCCATACTTAACAGGACTTCTAACACTGTACAAGACTTATAGACCTGATCTTGTGGTCATTCAACCAAAACAGAAAGTATGTATACCTTTGTATTTAATATAAGTGACTTTGGACATATTTAAATATAGCAGTTAAACTCGTAATTTTTTTTAGATTAAAGAGTAATCATAACTGATAATTTTATAGCTAAGATAAAGAAAATCCCTTGTTATAAAATGATGTCAATCATCTCCTTCTCATATTATTATGGAAATCAGGAATTTCATGATCAAATATGATTTCAGATGCAAAATGTTAGTCATTCAGCCTATACTAGACACAGCTGATAGTCACTATATTCTATAATGAACTGAACTCTAAAGATATAAAACCACCTTTACCAAGTGCTTATCCACAAGCATAAACTGAATGACCAGTCATTTGAAAGTTTTGACCACATGTGCTTGATTTGCATGAAAAGTAACTGAAAGGGTTATTTTATAATAATGGGTTTACCTAATTATAATTAAAATACTCTTAAGTTCTTATTATTCCATAACTGTTTTGTGTAGTCAATATTTAACTAAAATAACAGTTGGTGAGAATTTTGTATTTTATAAATAAAAGAAGTAGTCATGTTAATAGTTAATTTTTGAATATCCAATGAAAAGGATATGTCCATAGAATCTGATGAAGTAGATAGTATTTTGAATAGCCTGTTAAAGTTTTAAGAATTAGTGGTACACAAAACAATATTAAGGTTGACAATTACTTTCAAAAGATATATACTGTTATAAAACAGATCATTCAAAATTAAAAAGTGAGTCAGTTATAACATACACAATCAAAGAAAGGCATGATAATTGCACATGTGTAGAAAGTTCTTGAGTTTATATTGATTATAATTATAGCAATTGTGTATTTTCTAAATTCTTGATGAGAAAATATTTGTGATATTACTTTAACTTCATATTATGTATTATATACTCATTTCATAAATATTCTTGATTCTTTAGAAGTGTGTGTTATACTCTCTCTGTTTCAGAGTAAGAAATTGTTACTTATAGATTACATTTTGTGTGAATTTATTAATTTTTTAAAATGTGGATTACATGTAAAATCCACTTAGTAACCAGACTTGAAAAAAGTTTAAAATTGCTTTCAAAAATATGAAGTGATTTGATTTTGGGCAGTTTATTTAATAATTGATGTTACTACAAATTACATTATATATGTATAAAGATAAATGTTTACTCAAAACAGCAAAAGTTTTTCCGTTCTCTTGGGGGATGGGATTCCTTGATTAAAGAAGTAAAGAGTCGGACCCTTCATATTTTAGCCCCAAGTGTACCAGAAATACAATATACTATGGCACATCAGGAGGAGGTAATTATTTTTTTTTTGTATATTCTCTTAATGTCTACTTAATTTTTTATCAAATAAATCTGCCATATATGTACCTAGTGAGAATAATTTATGCTAAACTTCAAACTTGATTCAAGAACACAATATACTATTACTGTGTATATAAACCATTCTTTTGAACATATTTCATCTCTTAATGTACCTAATAAATAGCAAGTACGTTCTTTTCATCAAAACAGCCCCAAGATACCTATATTAGACTATGTAGCAATATCCTGTCATATGATCTCTGTAAAATACTTGTACCTTAGGATGACATAATCTTGTCAAAATGTTGTACAGTTATAATAAAGTTTTTTCATTATCCAGTCAATCCATCTCAAAACTTTTCATATCTGATTTCTCTATAATCTTTTGTTAAGAAGTTTTCAGTGGTTTTTCTTAGAGCTGTGAAATGGATTTAAATTGCACTACACCAATAATAACAGTGACAAACATTCAACTTTGTCTTGAAAAATTACACCTAGTTGTATTTCCAAAGAATTTTTTATATTATTGATATTTATGTTCAAGCTTCATATATCCTTTGGATATTTGCCATTTTGCTTTTTGATGATTGCTCAGAATTTGGGTAGTGTTTCCATATAATTATCTGACAGTATTAATTACTGGTGGTAGACTGAGGTTCTTCATAGGAGCATAAATAGTCAGAATTGTTAAAATGCTGTAAGCCTAGCATCGACAGTGACAGCTCATATTGGGATGATCAGTTTCCTTGTGGGAAGACTGTAGACAAAACTATCAGACAGTCTATAAACTGCACATTGTGGTTTAAGTTATGAAAGGTCACTGTGCTATGTAATGCCCTGTGTCAGTACAACATGGTTATTAGGTATAGTGGGTCCCCGTTATATGTTGCATTTCTCTGCATCATTTCATTATTAGAGTGTTTAACAGTTACCACCTAAATATCAAACAACATTGCCATGTTTCATTACTAGAGCATTCCAGTGTCATTGACTACTTTTCCAGGTGTAGTGTTTACCAATTACCACCAGTATTTTTGAAACAATGTCACCTTGTTTCACTACTAGTGTTAACCCTCTCTACCCAGACATCCTTTATTGCGCATGTCACAAAGGTTTTAGTGAGTTACATTCAAAATTTAAACTAATTTTTGTTTAAGTTATACCAATTAGTATAGCATAAAATTGTAGCTAATAAACCACATTTTATTTGTATACAAGTTTTAAGTTCTTAATTTTTTAAGGCAATATTTAAAAAAGATCCTGAATTTCCCTTAATATGAGAAATGTGACATTTTTTCTGTAGGCATCCCCTCTTCTTTAATTTATTCGTCATCCCTCGATTAAGTATGACATTTAGCATAAATTACTCACTATATTATTGTCAATGCTCTGACAAAGCATAATTTTATTAGCTTTCAATCTTGTTTTGTTACAAGCTTCATTCCCATGGGAAAGATATCACGTGGTCGGTCAATTCAACTGAGCCCGGACTACTTTACCAGTACTGTATTACCAATATGTGTGTGAAACAACTTTGCTTTGTCAAGATGGTGGAGGATGTAAATACATTGTGTTTGCGTGTATGTTTTGTAGAGTACATTGTAGTTAAAAAAAAGCCATGTTACACCCTTTAAAAAAGTTATTCAAGAGTGGACTGAAAAGTTTCGGGAATGCATCCTCCCCATAATACATGTAAAGATTGTGTTGCTTAATGTTGTTTCCATGAATGCATCATGATGTATAATAGGTACTCCCTGTATTACCATTTTATTGCTGATGGACTACATATGGTCGTCAGGATAATGGCTAGAGTGATTGTCAATGCCCAAACAGTGAAGAAGAGGTTTCATAAGGTTAAGAAGCACTGTCTTACTTATGAACAGCTTTCTTTAATAGAACATCTTAAATATGACTGTTTCATTGAGGGTTTAATTATGATGCATATGAGTAGGTAGACAGCTTTTATTGTTTACTAATCAATGATATATTAATGTGATAGTGAACCATCTTGTACAGACATATCCTGACACAGGGACTTGCACTACTAAAGCTATAATGGATCACCATGAAAAAGAAACTAGAGGTCATAATTGACCACAAAAAAGTTTAGTTTTAAAACTCATGAAACACTTCTGGGAAATCCTTGTGCACTGTGTACATTGATACCTTTACCACCACACATTGTCAAAAATCTTGGCATTGCACTGAATAAGAAATGAGACTAGTTTCATGTTATCTTGCTTGTTAATTGATCAGACCTATGCCCTATAAATGCAGCCACTATATTAGTGTCAGAAGGGTTCATACTCATTATTATTATTATTACTGAGAATATCTTTTTATCTTTACCAGAAATATAAGTATCAGACCTCTATGTGCACAGGTCAGACCACTGGACTGATGCCCATATTGAAAAACTAATGTTTACTATAATTTCAAATTTACAAGCTTTTTTTATTTTTACTTAAGATTTGTCTGTGAATTTACTAAATCATTCTGAATTAGACTGTGACTAATCTGAGTAAAAAGTGATTTTTCATGTTAAGAACAAAAATACTTTTTCCCATCTTACAATTTCATATTTCATTTGCATAACCTCTAAAACCTCCTAAATGATTGTCAAAAAAATTTTCTGTAAAACTATATTTTATTTTTTACTTACTCTACCCTAAAACTAGCTGTACCCAAATAATCTGTGGCAAATGTTAAAAAATATGAAATCAAATCAAAAATACATGTGTTTTTTTTTTATACTACTACTACTACTTCTAGAATGACATCATAACAGACAAGTGCTTTAACTTTTCACAACTACCTTCATTTAATTTTAATGCTCTTTGAGCCATTTCTAACTATTGTGACAATCAGTAAATTACTGGGTGGCATAGTGCAATATATAAATAGATCAGCTTACATCATTCACTTATAAGTGCTTGAGGAGTGATGATTTTTTTATTTGTTTTATTTTTTCATTCACGTTTCCTTATCTAACCTAATATGTTTTTAATTTTGCATTTGAGTTACTTGTTAAAAGTTAAATATCAATAAATAAAAAATATACATAAAAACAAGAAACTTATCATGTACTTCAGTAAGAATTGTTTCACACTGTGTTGGTTGCCCAAAAAATAATTCATATAGTTTATAAATATGCACCTTAAAACACAAACAGTAATCTAGACAGTAAAATAGAATGCCCCAAAACTACTATAATTTATCTAGCTTTCTGTGTAACCTATAAATAGATTAAAGAAATCTCATTGCTTACTAGATCACTGACTTCTGTCTACATACAATAAAATCTGCTTGAGAAATGGTACCTTTTATCAAGATAAATTAATATACAGTCTTTCTGTTGATTTTAAACATGTTCCACTGAAAAGTAGACATGAAAAATAAATGTTTTGAAAAGCACAGAATTTAGAGGAGCTTTTATGGTGAATGTAATAAATTTATCGATATCTCAAAATAAAAAGGCAGGAGGTTCTTATTTTAAATTTTGGCCTGTTAGTATCTATAGTTGGTGTATATAATTGTTGGACATTTTGAGAATTTATTTATCTATGTACTTTTGAAACTAAGAAACTAAAATTTGAATTATAAACTATATTTTGATTTTGAATGTAACTGTAAAAGAGTTGTGACATGTGCACTCCCACCATACACATAAGGTTAATTCAGTCAGACCATAAATCTACCATTTTGAGGGGATTCATGTTCCACAAGTTGTAACTAGTAATATGTTTTTAATGGAACTGATTCATTGAATAAATGGTGCTCCTAAAATAAATATCATTTCAGCTCTATTCTTCATTTGGTCCAACAATTTAACTAAAATCATACATCCCATAATTTCATGAAGTAGTTTATTTTTTATTAAAATCTTGTTATTCAATTATTTGTCAGAAAAACATGAGGCATAAAGTAATCGATTTGCCTTTGCTATATAGACAACACATTGATTGCAAAAGCAAAGTTAATGCTGTACATTGTAAGCAGCTCTATATATGTCTGTATAAATTTACAAATATAACTTGTACACTTTAATTTGATTTATATTAGTATAATATCAAATAATTACCATGACTAGAAAATTTTACACAGAAAACTACAAAGCTGGATAACTTCTGTTTTTATTATTACTTTTATACTAATAAACTAAACATTAATAATAAAACTAGTTATTTTTACTAACTAAAATAAATAACTTTTATTTTTCCATGTTCATTATTAGGATCTTGTAAGGCCAGAGATTCAGTATCAGCCAGTTCTCGGAAAAAATGGGATTAAAACATTTCAAGAACTGCAAAGTTTGTTGGAGAACTTGAAGGTAAGTAAAAGTACAAAAATAGGTCATCATAAAAATTATGATCAGAAACTCCAGAAGAACTATATTAATATAGAAATTTTCAGCTTCCACCTTTCTCAAGTATTAAATGTCTACTATTATTGTTTCTTAATTCAAATGATACATTATAGAAAACAACAGTGTACAAGAATGAAATATATATTAGTTGAATTATAACTTACAATAATAGAACATAATTAATCCTTGAAGAAGGTGGGAGCTGAAAATGTGGATATTAATTATATTTCATTACTGTGTTCTCTTCTTTTCATGATCATTTTTTTGCCTTGTATCTTCATTAAGTGGACACATCTAGACCTATTAAATCAACCAGGAGTAAAAATAAGACTATAACCCAGACTAACTACTGTAAACATCTTTCTATACCAGGTACTGATGAAATTATAAACTAATATTTAAATATTATGCTTGTACACATTTAGAAACAACTAAGTCAAGGTATTTATATATTCTTTTGAGATTTTATCCTCCTATTTTTTTCTAATTCTTGGAGGTGTTTGTATAACTAACATGTTGTAAACTGCTATAATTTATTCTTATGATTTGTACATCTAAAATTACAAGATATTGTGAATCACACACAGTCTGTCATTTGTAGTTTTTCCTATTATGCTATTATAAAATGAGGGAATCCTCAATAGCCATGGCTGTAATTAGATCTCAATTCTGTCAAGAAATGGAGCTATAAGCTATAAGTTTGTACTTGAAAAAAAAAAACTCAAAGCCATTCTATGAGCCTCTATGCTGCAGCTAAATATCTGTTCTAGTTGAAATTTATGTCAACTCAGTAAGAATATTAAAATATTTCAAGTTATAGTACATTTGTCAATAAATATACAATTATTCATTTTCTCTAATAATTGAAAACTTGTTTATTTTACAAAAAGAAACATTTTTAACAATTTATTTCAAGCCACCCAATGGAATACTGTCCGTTCTTCGCTCCCCAGCTCGTCGAATAATTCTCACCAGTTGCACTGACCGAACCCTACTAGTACGAATGAAGTTTCTCTTGAGAGTGTTACTGTTTGATGGTATGTACGTACTTGATTATATTATAGATGATGTGATCCAATTTGATCAAGACAAGCTCTGTAGGCACATAAGAATTTATATTAGTTATTTTTTATTATAAAAGGATGGAAATGATATATATATATATATATATATATGTATATGTGTGTACGTGTTTGATATCATCATCATTCATTTCTGTTTGAACAAAATATATTTTACCAAGTAAAGGGAAAATAGATTTATTTAGAAAGTTGCAGTATGTTATTGAAAAACTATAAAATAATATTTTCATACTGTAGTTTCAACATAAATAAAATAGAAGTTACAATATTTGAATGTTGTTAGCCTCTTATCCTAAACAGCATTACAGTATACTCTAAAACTAGAAATTTATGACCTTATAACACCAAATTGTTGTTTTTATTTACTTGGACACTCATCTTTTTGCTTTATAGCTTTTTCAGGAGCATTCCACTAAAATACAAACCATAACTAACAGTACAAGTGGTTTAAATAATAGATTCTAATCGAATCTGTAGTGTGCATTTCTACATTGTGCATTTGATGTATTAAGTAGTAAACTTTATTTTTGGAAGAAAAGTATTGTTGGAATAATGAACTGTTACTATAATAAACAAAAGTTACATATTGAAATAACAAGATGGGATGAAAAAATAAAATAATTAAAAATATAGGTGCCATTCTTTGTCTGTGATTGTAGTTGTCTGATGAGAAGAGCTTCTTTGAATTTTCTATTAGTGTACTTGGTGGCTTTGGTGAGGATTTGTATGGAGAATGGTGTTTTTAAGTCAGGCGTTACTTGTCTATGATTAGTTAAAAAATGATCCGCAACTGTGCTTCTCTCATGTTGTTAATTATTTCAACAATAAGCTTTAGTACTTAATATGTCAAACACCTGCTGTAGAAATGCATACTATGGATTTGATTAGAATTTATTATTTAAGTCATTTGAAACTTTGTTCTGTCAATTACAGTTTGTGTTTTAGTGGAACATTCCTGAAAAAGCTTTAAAGTGAAATGTTGAGTCTCCAGTTAAAGAAAAACAATAATTTGGTGTTGTAAGGTAATTTATTTCTTGTATTAAAATGTCTTCTATACACCAACATGCACTACAGAAATAAATAATGAGACTACGGTGTATTTATAATTTTTCTGACACAACTAAACATTACTACTCTGTGTTATCTTATTGTTACATAGAAAATAAAAATAACATATGATTTATAAATTAATCTTCAAAAGGATTGCAATGAACTAATATAACTGTTTCTTCATGCGTATAGATTTTTGTGACTTGTTTTCTATTGGTATGTTAATGTTGTTCTCAGGCTTATGACTTTCAAATTACATCAAATGGGTTAGTAGTAGCTTATTGCCTATTCACAAATGCAAAGTAAAAATTGTCTGTATCTCCTACTAAATTTGATATTATTTAATATTAAATATTAGAAAAATCTGTGAATTTATAATATTGCCAAAAAATATACATTTAAACAATAAGAAACTGTTTTGACTTATAAATACTAAAAACCTTCAATCACCACCAAAAAATTCAAGTGTTTATGGGATAACCTCACAACTAAAATAATTAGCTAATAAAAAATTTTAGAAGCTGAAGCAAGTTATGATAGTTATCAGGCCATCTTTAACCACAAGAAAATAGAACAACTTAAACAAAACTGCAATATGAATGATTCTTGTATAAGTAAACCAACAGAATATGTAATAACACTATGGTATGTATTCCTTTATCTAGAACCATTTCACTTTGCTGAGGGTAAAAAACGGCGAGGAAAACATATCCTGAGAACACTTACAGATATTACTGAAGAATTACAGGTTTTACATATATCCTATTTATATGTATGTGTGTGTGTGTGTATATATTATTTGCCATGTTGGCTTTGATTAGGGAATGATATATTTATAAGTTGTTTCCAATAAATTTTCTCAATACAAATATATATATGTATGTATATTGCTTAGAGAAAAAATATTATAAGTACCATCCTCCCTTTTTAAAGCGGGCAGAATTAATCTGAAATTTATTTTGTTAATTTGATCTTAAAATATCAAATACCTTGGAACCATAAAATCTTACTTGACTGATACCAAAAATGTGTGAATAATTTAAAATAATTCACTATAAGTTATTCTGAAACATTATTTTATGTTTGCTGTATATATATATAAAACAATTTTCCAGCATAATACTTGGCAAAGGTGTTTCAGTTCAGTTTATTTGTTATGTATCAGATTTGTTGGTTAATCCTGTATATAGTAATTTCTACTGCTTATTCTAAACAAATGTATTGTAAATCTATTCCTTCATGCCTTGAAAGTTAAGTTTTTTATGCTCTTATTAAAGCACAACTGTTATTACCTTACTACACTACAAATGTTTAATTTTGGCTTCCATTTGTATGCAAATAAGATAATATGAAATGTTTGTGTTTAATTACTAATTAATTATCTGTTGCACATGTTATGAAAATATGGTTGGAAAAATATTTTATTTGAATTTCTTACTTTAATTGATTTTTATTGCACAAAAAATTGTTTCTGTGAAATATACTTATTTAGACTTAACTGAAAGAAAAGAGCATTCAGCTACAGAACTGAAGCATTTGTATGTGTATTAAGCAATAAAGATTTGTTACCTGTATCTTACAATGTGTAATAAATCAAAAATTGTACATATTCAGCAATAACTAAGAATTGTTCATGTTAGCTTACAGATTGCAGTACAATAAAAATATACTGCAGTTAGTACCTATTAATAACATATTACTTGCTGATATCAAAACGTTGTACATTTAGTTACATGTAATAAAGTAATTTTTGTTACCCATTCAAGTCATCTCTAACCTTTTAATATTCTCTGAGTATTTTGAAGTGAATAATTAGTAGTACTAAAAATGTTCATACATTTATTTTTAGGTTTTCACAAAGTTACCTGCTATGGGTGTCATTAAAAACTGGACTTGGCCATGGCATCATAACATGTATCTATACTTACTGTTGCATAGATTGTGTTAATTTTCACTACTTTAAAGTTTAGTACTTTCAACACTGTGATATACTTTTTTTTTGTACAGGAAGGGATACCAGAAGTTGAAAGCTTTTTGATGCACTATCTACAAGTTTGGAATGGGCTTCAGTGGAGGTCTTCTGTTTTAACGTTGATCAGTCGCTGGCCTCTACGGCCATTTGTGGAGCTTAAGGAATTTGTTTTAAAGCCAGTTCATAAATTATTGTGTTCTTCATCACTGGAATTTCAGGTTAGTAGTGAAAATGTTTTGTCTGTAATTTTGTTTCTGTCAGTTTAGTAAGGTTTATGTGAAATAACTATTAGGTACTAAATACTGCCATTGTAATGCATTTCTTGTACTTAAGTTTGTTTTTTAATTTCCTAGTATAGTCAAACCAAAATTTGAATTTATGACTTTTTCAGATAAATTTAAATAACTTAGATATATTTTCATTTTTGTGTGTTTTTGCAGTGTTCCATCTTGGAATGTCTTACTCAACTGTGTAAAAACTGGGCTGTGGTGGAGCTTCCCCGTTACAAACAAGCCAAAATGAGGCAGGAAACTAACGTGGATGAATATGTCCCGGTGATGTATGTCACTAATTTTATCTTGTAGTTTTAAAGAAGTTACATGCAGAGACATCTAAAAAATTCTAAGAACTTGTGAATGAAAGTAAAAAGGACGCATAAAAGTACGTCAACCATGTTAATCTGCTATATCCAGTGCTGACAAGGCCTTTTACCCAATACCAGAACTCATCAGGCTGGCAAAGATAAAACAAACACAGTAGAGGTTGAGAGATTATTTATATTATCAAATTGCATGAAAAACAACTAGACTAAGTTATTGAAATATAATTGTTATCAATTTCATATGAGCCATTTACAAGTCAAAATTAAGGTAAGGATTAATAACACGTTATTATTCATTTATTTTAACACCAGTTATTTATTTCTACTTGATATACCTCATCATTCTGAAAGAACTAGCAAAACAGCAAGCTAGTTTTATGTAATGGCTTTGAGTTAGTTTGCTAATATAATACTATTAAAATCTACAATATTTATCATTTTGAAACTTCACACAGGGAAAATAAGATCTCAGGATTTTGTTTCCTAACTACAGCCTCAACCCACATGTGAAACAAAAATCTGTATAATCATATACTACATGCTTATTTGCTGAAAACTGTGAATTTTCAAGCTTCATAGTAGAAATTTATATACACATGAGAATCATTGTTTGGAAATATAACTTTTTTTTTCCATTCATATTTGGTTTTGGTAGGTGTTAGAAGTAACACAACTAATACTTTTGTCAAACATGTCATTGGCATATAATAAATTTATTTATTGTTCATAGCTAGTGTAAAATTGACCTTGGTTGATCAATATGTTTCTCTATCAAAGAAGTCACACCTTCTTTTTATGTTTGGCTTTCATATTTAATAAAACACATTCATTTCTAAACTTGGATCAATTTTAAAGATTTCATTCCTTGAAAATAATGCTTTTCCAGTAGTAGTCTTATCTACGTAATATTTAAAGTCAAAACACAAAATATAATTTTTTAAGGATTTCTATTGTTGAACAGGTTCTTTTGGATTATTTGGTAAAAAGAAGAATGCAATGTCCATTCCACTTAACAATACGTAAATAGGTTTATTTCTTCAACTACAAGTTCCATAGTGTTTTATGTGGCTAATGATAGGCCCAACTTCACAGTAGACAACAATTTCACTTACTTCCTAATTTTTCTTGTATCTGTAACACTTCTACCTCTATTGCTTTGTTGCAATCACAAACTCAAAATATAAAGCAATGAACTAGCAGCAGTCAAATAGATTGGTTATTAGCTGACTATGAGAATCAATCAAATGTTTCTCTACTTCAGACTCAATAATCATTCATCAATCCACTCTGAAGAAAACTTCAGGCATGCATCCCTCATGTTGGAAAGTACACTAACACTCTCAATTTAGGGATGACACAGACACCCGTGTTAAAGCAATACAAAATTCATCTGGATTTTCTTCTCTACGGGTCATCAAAAGCTTGTTATGAACAGAACTACCTGGCATAGTTGGTCTATCTTTTTTGCAAATGTTATGTTTCAGCTATCTAGAGCTGAAAATTGGCAAATAGCCAAAACAGTGATTCATCATCATCTTTTTTCATCTGGCTTAATACCTTCCTAGTTCTAGCAGTAACTATAATTTTATTATTATTATTTGCAAAATTAAAAAAGAAAAAAAAAATCAGAATTATAGTGTAAATAATGTTATCATTAGCCCTAGAGATTATCTTTCTTACAAAAATCTGGTGTTCCTTTAAAAAGCTTAAGTACAGGGTCAAACAGGAATAACAGCCAATAGCAGATGAACATTAGATGACTGTAACGTGTATAATACTCAAGGCTTTGTACACTATACAATCAGTGTCTTTTCGGAGCAAACCCTTATATTATGTATGAAGTGAAGGAATAAAAAGATTAATACATATACAGGTCATCAGAAGCTAGATATGAAGAGTTATCTGGCATAGCTGCTCTATCTCCATTATATATACGTAGCTTTTAAACTCTCCAGAGCATCCCAAAGTCGAAAACCAGTGAATAACCAAAACTGAGTTTTCTTCTTTTCATTCATCATCATCTTTCTTCAACAGGTGTAGCACCTACCTAGTTCTAGCAGTAACTATAATTTTATCATCATTTGAAAGAGCAAAACAGTATTCACAGTCTTTGACTACCTATTTTATTATTATTTTATGCAAAATTTCTAAAGTAAACAAAGAAGTATAAGAAAAAATTTATTGCCAAATAAAAAAAGCTATGTAATGCTGGCTACTGAACTTGAAAAAAGGAATCAAACAAGATAGGGATGGAAGTGGACATATCATTTGATCAGCTAATGATCACATGGCAGACTTAACTGTCTTGACTCTACATGGAGAATAAAACCTTACATTACTGGCTTCTTCACTGGGAAAACAAATATAAACAGAATTTCCAATCATAAAATGCTACTCTATTATAAAATAGTCATAAAATTAGTATTTTAAAGTTAACTAAAGGAAAGGTATAATGATGAAAGCTGAAATTCTATTCAAACACCAAGCTTTAGATAGACAAAATGGGGAAGCCAGTAGTGTATGGATTTTATTCTCCATCTAAAGTTGAAACAGTTCAGTTTGCTTTGTGATTATTAGCCGATTAAGTGATATGTCCACTTCCATCTCCATATTGTTTGGTTCCTTTTCTCCAGCTCAGTAGCCAGCCCTACATATCTTTTTTATTTAGTGATTTTTTTTTCCTTATAATTGTGACATTAAACTTTCCTCTGGCCAAAACACACAGCTTACAACAAAACTTCCATCTGCTGTTGTTAATATTTTAACCAATGGCCCACATGGTATAAATAAGCTATACAGTCTGATAGTTCATGAAATATAGACACTGAAAAAGTGTACTTCAACGAACTAGTGAGTAATATTGGCTGGTTTCATTACTGTGTCAGATTTCAGCATTTAACATCACAACAGAGTATAATTCTGTTGTGTAGTATATGCGATAAGTATGAAGATACATATATTAATTGCATTACATAATGCACACACACACAAAACTCAAACGTTGAATAGTATTAATAATAATCAGGCAAATAATTTGTAAGCATAAGGAAAAGTTTAATTGGTGATGGAACATACTACATGTTTTGACAGATCATTGGCCTGGTATGATCAGTACTAAGCAGTACAAGGTTTATATATTGTTATGAAGATAAAAGACAGGGATTAAATGTCATAGAAATGGTGTCGGCAAGGGACAGAATATAGGAAGAGGTCAAGTGTGTGAATGGTGAGTAGATCTTGTCAAATACGGCTGATGTTGTTAGGGCCTCTACCTATATCCTTTTACCTGCTGATACCCTTTCTTTATCATTTAATTTCTGTTTCTTTTGTCTTTGTAACACTATTTAAGCCTTGAATTGCTTAGTACTGATGATACCTGAAGAAGACAGACCAATGTCCTGTAGAATATAGTATGTTCCACCATCAATAAAACTTTTACTCATACTTATAAATCGTCATTTGCCTACCTGTTATTATACAAGCATTATTGTGAGGACTGTAATAATAAATAAAAGTTTACAATCATATATTTATGAACGAATATATGTCTTACTTATTCAAAACTGGAGAATGTGCATATGTAATTTGGTGATATTTGTATATGACATAATGTTTTTGTTTTTCTTAACCAGGACTGCTATGGATTTTGTAATTAGGCAATGTACTGTATGGGGATCAAAAGTTGATTTTCATTTGTGATGTTTTAGAGCTTGGAGATAGGTTTTTATGCATTTATGATGTTTAAATAGTTTGTCATAGCTTATTGTATTTCTCAATGGCATTATAATAAAATGGAAGATATCCCAAGATTTTAGGCTTTTTGCCATTCACCATTTTTGTCTATTAAATTCTTGCAGTATTTACTATTTTAGGTGGAAAATATATAAAGCTAAATTTGTGTCTGTTTGTCTGCACCTTTTTACCCCTATAATAGTAGGCCTATAAAGATATTGAATCAACATTCTCAAGTTTAATGTTTGTGACGTAACATTTTTATTGTCAATGAAAACTTTGTAATCTAATTTTTTCCACAGAAGATGGATAGGGTTTTTGTCTGATTTAAGTGGAATTGACATCAGAAAAATTTGTGTATTTTATAGAGAGATGTGCTGGCACTGTGGTGTCAGAGTAAAAATCCATCTAATGCTGTTGTGTCTACTGACAAACAAGAGTAACTTTTTTATAGAATAGACAAGTTGAACCCATGAAATTCCACAAAAATATATTAGTTTTTATTCGCTTTATTTTGGGAGGAGAGTTAGGTATGATAAATATTTCTGACTCTGATTATCAGAGTAAAATGTCAAGAAATGCCAAGAACACAAGACCTTTGTTTGAACCTTTCTGTTTAAAAATATCTAAACATCAGCTCTCTGTTCAGGTAGTACCCGGGCAACGCCAAGTAAGGGCGGCTAGTAAAAATATAAAACGCAACCTACTTTTTGAATCTCTTCTCTGTACAGGATATGCACTTAGATATATTAAGTTTTCTACTTATATATATGGCACATACACACTTCATATTACAAAATATTATCACTTCTTTCACAAAAATACTTCATTTTACCAAAAACATGAGTAATGCAAAAATGTTTACTTGGGGCAGACATTTATTTGGTCACAAGTAAATTTTGATGACAATTGGTTGGTTTTGCATAAAGTCATGGTTTTATAGGATCAATTAAATTATCCCATCATCTCAAAACTTTTATTTTACTAAAGAAAGTTAGACCAAAGTTTTACAATTGTGAATCATATTTGCCTCAATGTCGAGTAATAAATTATAGTGTTAGATTTGCTGATATACACTTATAAATGACACAGAATTAACAAAAATAACATTAAAGGAATAGTTAGATATGGATTTATGTTGATTGATTTGTAGAAGCTATTCAAAATATTTTGGGAAAGTGTGAAAATCAAAACATTATCATCAACCAATGAGGATGAGTCTAAAACAAATTTTAATTACCCCAAAAGAAAAACACCTGATCTGAAGTCTGGAAACACTTTTTATTTTATAAAATAAATTATGGGCATATCAAACACAAGACATTAAGATCTCTTAAGTGACAAAAATGTTGGAGAGAATATATTTAGAATGATTGAAATACACTTGATATGCTTTTTCATAGCCTTGTTTTGTGATTTTGTAAATGATATTTATGTTAGAAATCAAATAGAACACTGTTAAGAAGTTTCAAAAATTCACTAAAACAGTTGTTGTTTGAGTAATTCGTATATCAAAAATTGAAAAATACACCAAAAGAAAGCCTTTTACTCAATTGTGGTTTACATTTACCTGAAGAAGGGCATTTCTATTCAAAAAATCTTCTATTTTTAGTTAATGTTTGTGTATGGTCTTTGTTTTCACATATTCTAATTTTCAGGTCCTAATATTTGTTGATCATCATTCGTAAAGCTCATTAGTAAAATATATACAGCCAACACCTTATTTCTTTTTAAATATTTTAATTTTATTTGGAAACCAAAAGGCTACTATAATCAACCAGTCTTTGATATTGATTGCTACACCTAAAATTTGTCTCAAACTTATGATTAGTACATATTTAAATACACCATTATATATTAAGCTCAAAAGAAATTCAACTATGGACAGTCATGTATTGAATCCAACAAATGAAGGTAAGACTGCACATTTTAAGATAACTGGGATCTCTTGCACCCACTTTTTTAAAAGCCTTATTGCAAGCACTGTCTTTATTTTGCACTGGTTAGGTCTGACCTTTTATGGACTGGGAATATCCAACAGATTTCTTTTTAACACAAGAGTAATGCGGCAGTCTTTGAATTCTATTTGTTTCAAACAAAGTCCTTAACTATATATCTCCTAACTGTACCATATGTATAAGTACAAAAGTATATAAAGAAGTGTAAAGTAATCATAATTTTTTGCTGTCAAAGATTTTAGTTGTATTCTAGCTCATAGAATCCATTTATATTGTCAGATTTTTGCACCCATTTTTTTTGTATGATTTCACTCCATTTCTGTAGTAGGAGTAGCAGACTTTGTTAAGATAAAAGTAGCTTCATTGATTTGAACTTTGGATTGAAAATTAACTCAAGTCTTGTAGCATTGTATAAAAACTCAGAGGCTGGCCATTTCCTGGATGCTGTGCTTGAATATCAATGCATGCTGACTGTGTAAGACAGTATATGATTAGCAGAATTATTTATATAAATCTTGAAATAATAAAAGTAATAAAATAGCTATTGAAAAGTATCAAACTACAGTGTGAAGTATGGATTAGCTAAGAAGCTACTATTACATATCAATGATGAAAATAGGTGTAAGTTTTGATTCATTGAAAGAGAATATCATCATGTAACTAGCATTCATTTCCTGAATGTTGAGGCTGAATTGATGTCATGGTGTGACCGGAAGGAAGATTTAATTCATTGAAAGAGAATATCATCATGTAACTAGCATTCATTTCCTGAATGTTAAGGCTGAATTGATGTCATGGTGTGACCAGAAGGAAGATTTAATTCATTGAAAGAGTTCTGTGCAGAGAATATTATCATTTCATCAATCACTTTTTATTCTTTATACAGGGTGATTATAAAGAAAGTCTTGTAGTTAGGTATGCCATATCTAACAAACAATATAGCATAGGAAGGTGAAATTGAACATATTTGTTGAGGGTACCTTCTTTTTCTTATAACCTTATTCCCATTCTGGTAGGGGTCAGCTGCTTGGCTCTTCCTTTTACATAGGTTATGGTACTGTGCATGATTTATTTTAGCTGCATTGACCTTTTTCATATCCCTGTCCACCAAATTCTATGTCTTTCTTTACTTCTTAATTTCTCCACTGATATTTCTTCTCACTACAGATCCTTCTTCATTTTTCACTACATGTCCAAACCAACTCAGTCTTACTTTTCTAGCTTTTTCAGCAATATTACAACCTCCAACTTTTTTCTTCATGTCGTACCCATTATTCTTTCCCTCAAAAATATTCACAGCATCCATCTTAACATTCTCATCTCAGTTCTTTCTTTTTTTCCTTACGTCTTGTGGCCCACATTTCCACTCCATGAAGTAGAACTGATCTTACAGCTGTGTAACTTTTGTTCTTTAGCTTCAGTTGTATTTTCTTGTTTAAGGATATCAAGAAGTTTCAAATGCCAAAGTTGTCACCAGGAGTACTACTGTTTTTTTTTATGTATTTGACGTGGGTATAAATGGGTCTGTCAATTGCAGTGCAGCTCCTTCAGCTAACATGAAACTGAGAAGTGTGCAGAGAGGTGAAGTAATGTTATTACAGCAAAGGATGCAATGCAAAGGCAGCTCTCACTGAATACCATAGAGTGTATAAAATCCACAGAGGGTCTTGGTCCAGCGTTGCTCTGCATAAGTCCTTAAAAAAATTGGCGGAGCCAGGCTGCACTTGTGATAAGCCATGTACAGGCAGACTACCAGTGCCTACTCAAACTGTCTTTAAGGTCAACTATGTTGTAGCGAAACAAGCCAACACAACAGTACACCTTTATTTTGTGGTGTCTGGATTTTCCAATTTCATCTGTTTGTGTGGCTTTTTGGTTAACTTTGTAAATGTTTCTTTACAAGCTGCATCATGTTCAAATACTGAAGGAGACAGCTTTTACATGACAGGTTGATTTACACTTGCAATTCGTGAAAAGTTTAGAAATTGATGGAGAATGACCTGCCAATAGTCTATAGGCTGATAAATCATACTACCCTTTATGGAAGTGTCAACACATGCAACTGCATTGTATGGTCAAAATTTAATCCTCATGTAACATTTCCTACACACCTTCTTCATGCTAAGGTGACAGAGTAATGTGGCCTTACAGCTGATTGTTATTGGACCATACTTTTTTGGAGAACCATCAACACATGGATTAAAAACCTGCATTTTAAATGTGATTTCCATGCAGGATGGTGTCTCTTTGCGTGTTGGTAACCAGTTGAAACATGTCTTGCACAAACATTTTCATGACAGAATAATTTCACATCACTTTCCTTGTGAATGGCCATCTCATTCACCAGCCAATTTCTGGTGTTGGTGTATCTAAAGTCAAGCATGTACCTTGGGAAGCCTTGTACAATTCCAGTCCTCAAGGATAAAATTGCCTCGGAAATGGCCAGTGTATCAGATGAGATGTACATTGTTTCTGAAATGTCCTCTATCTCAAAATGCGATACATTCTGGATACTGGAGGAGCTCGTTTTGAATAGTTGCTGTGATTGATCAGACATTAGATCTTAGTGACACTTCTGATGGACATATGATACACATAACATCTCTGTGCAGTTTCACTTTCCTTTGTTATATCATTTGTCATTATGATGTGTTGAATTGTGAAACTTTTCTTATAATCACCCTGTATATAGAAATTATAAAAAAAAAATGATATTATTTAATATTCCATGGGTAGAGCATTAATTGCTTATAAAATGTGTTATTAAATGATAGGTAAATATCATGAGGTGTTGAATACTTCTTACATTTAGATTAGTTTATAATTGGTAACTGCCTGATGTGGGCCTGTGGCCAAACCTTTGGAGGGAAAAAATTATGTATTCATATTTATTTTTTGTTTGAGAGGTGAAGAACTTAATATATTACTTGACTCTATTTATTTATTGTTTAGTTTCTTTTGTGTATGAAGGTTATCAAGAATGAGTCTTTTATTTGCTTTTACTAGATGGCAGCAGCATCAAATCCAAATTTAAAAAAAAATAATACCTGTAAACATCTAAATATTATCATTAACACTATTTTGCTTTACAAAATTTTATCTGTAATAGATTACTTTTGTTATGCCTAGTTTTAATAAGCAAATTGCTGACTGGTTGAAGTAATAAGGAGTTTAATAAATTTTCAAATAGTCTAAATAAAAATTACTCGCCAGTTATTTTCAATTACTCAATTAATAAATTCACGATGAAATGTAATTTTTTTGTATAATAATTAATGAGAAATAATTAAAG